>NW_007249323.1:198759-404469 GCF_000164805.1 Carlito syrichta | reverse complement strand
CCTCCAAGAGCACCCGCACCACGTCCGAGCAGGTGGTGCGGCGGGAGAGGCCGGACACCAGCTTCTCCTCCTGGCAGATCCATACCGATATCTTCTTCTCCGAGGGATCCATGGCGCAACCCGGGCGCAGGTGGGGTCCGGCCGGGCCCTGCTGGGGCGGCAGGACGGCGCGGGCTGCCCAGCAGCTCGGGGACAGGAGGGGAGCCCGTGACCCCGCCGGCGGCGGCACCCGCCCTTCTCCCCGGCTGCGCGCCCAAGGCAGGCGCCGGCGCTGGCTGGAGAGCGGCAGCGGCTGAGGCTGCGGCTGCGCTTGGCCCGGACGACGGGCGCTCCCGGGGCAGCGCGCCCGGGATCGGGCTCCCGCCGCTCTGGCTCTGCCCAAGGTGCCCGGGACCTCCGGGTTTTGCTCCTCCCCAAGTGGCTCCACCCCCTTCCGCCCCCAGCGCCCAGAGCTGCGGCTGGGAGCGCGGGAGGCGCAGTGCCCAGGCCCGCCTCTCGCAGCCTCGCCGCGCCCCGGGCGCCCCGTCCGCCCCTCGCTCGCGTCGCCGGCATCCTGAGTCCCTGCCCCTTCCGCCAGCTGGCTGCCCAGTCGCGCGACGGCTCCAGGGAAGGCGCGGGGACCCCTCCGCTGCAGGGCCTGGAGCCCGCGCCTCCGCAGGGATCGGCTCTGCGTCTCCAGCGGCCCGCTGGCTCACCTCCTTATGTCTGCAACTAGCGGGGTGCATCTTGACTTGACTTTTTCACCTTTCCTGGCGCCCCAGACCCGATTCCTGGTCCTCCAGAGCAGCGCCGTCTGGGGAGTGCACTTTGCACAGGCGGGAAACCAAGGCACCCAGGGACCTCGGATGCAGACGCCCAAATCAAGGTGCGCGACCACCTGTAAGCAGAAGGCCTTCCAGTCCTTCTCCACAGGAAGCAATACTTGCATATTTAAAGAGAACACTATTCACCAGTCTTCTCTTTAAGCAAGTGTAGGCACGGAATGGTCCGGGCTAGAGGCAGACAGAGGCGGCTGCTGGCTCTTCGCTGGGTCACGTCGGTGCGTCCCCACTGCGCCTTTGCTTCCCGCAGCTTTCTTGGTAGTGGGACTCCTTCTAGTGGGAGTTTGGGGCCCAGACCCAAGTTATAGGTTCTATTTGGTATCCACTTCCATAAGGGGAAACCGTGGAGGTTTCTGGCATTTTCTAGCATCCAGATATGATCCAGAGAAGACAGGAGCCAAGTTTCACAGCACAAGAGACCCAAGGCCACAATGCAAATGAACTTGTTTCATCCTTAGCTGCTGATGAAGATGGTTCCTTGTGTGCAAGGCTCGGCCTGAGCGTGTCCTTGTGTGTACAGGTCTGATAATAAGCTCACTCCCTTTCTTCAAGAGGTTGGTTGGCTCACATCGCCTCTTGGCTAAATCACTTTTGTTCATTCACTCAGTAAATATTTGTTACTTATTGAACACCTACTTTACCTATCGAGTATCTCCTGGTCCTGTGCTAGGAATTTAATGATGAACGAATCACCAGTTCTGGTTTGCAGGGAGCTCACCATCCAGTGGAGAGCACAGCCCAGTAAATATGTCTTCTGTGCTCTGATAAGAAAGAGCTGAGGTGCTGGGGGAACCTGGAGTCGCATCCAACCCCGGGGAAGGGGCAAGGAACCCCCCCAACCGCTCAGAAGCTGTCATAGGCAAGATCCAATGGACCGTTTGAGCCTGCAACAGGAAAGCGGATGGAGGGGCAGGTAACATCCCAAGCAGACGGAACTCTAGTGCAAAGTCGAGGAATCACAAGCATGGTGGTTACTGGGACTGCAAGAGTTTGAATGAGAGGAGTGTCTAAAAATGAGGTTGGATGACTGAACAGGTACTGGATAAGGAGGGCCTTTCATGGCATACTTATGTATTTGGATTTATCCAAAGGACAATGAGAACCCATGGAGTGCAGATCGGGGGTTAGGACAGCCACATAAAAATCTCAGCTCACCATCACCACTTACTAGCTCTGTGACCTTAGGAAAAGCGTTAATCTCTCGAACTTCAGTTTCCTCATCTGTAAAATGGTGATAATAAGACTGTTGTAAGGACCTAGTAAGTCTGCGATAGTTTTATTGGAGGGTTGGAAATCTGGAAAGTGTATTTGTTTTCTATTGCTGTGTATCAAGTTTCCACAAACTCAGTAATTTAAAACAATACCCATATATTACTTCGCTACTCTGTAAGTCAGAAGTCCAGCTTGGCATGGCTGCTAGGTGCCCTCCTCAGGGAGCCCCCGGCCAAAGGCAAGGTGTTGGCTGGTTTGCGTTCCTGTCTGAAGGTTCTGGGAGAAAATCCACTTCCAAACCCATTCAAGTTGTTTGCATGATTCAGTTCAGTTGTAGATGTGAGGTACCCGTTCTCTTCTTGGCTTTCATTCTAGGGTCTCCCTCAGCTCCTGGAGGCCTCTCTCAGGTCCTTTGAGGGAATTCCCGCCAAATCATTTTGAAGCCAGTTTTAAAGCATTTCACATCCATGCAGTTAGAAGAATCGCTTCAAATCTCTCTGCCTTCCTCTTCTGCCACCAGTTGGAGAAAACTCTCTGCTTTTAAAGTGCTTGATTAAGCAAACCTGCCTGGATAATTTCTCTATCATAGAGTCAACTGTTCAGTAACCTTAACTACATCCAAAAAAATCCCTTTTGCTGTATAATGTCATATAATCAGCAGAATAACATGAGGGAGATTATGGGGCAATCTTAGCATTCTTCTTACCGCAGGGCCTAACATGATCAGATTTTCATTTTCAAAAGATCACTCTATTTGCATTGGGGATGATGGGTAGGGAGTAGGGTATGAGAGGCGAAAAGTTCCTTTAGAAGACTGTCACGGGAAGGGAAGGGAGATGGGATTAATGGTAGTAAATCTCTGTCTGGGGATGGGGAGACACGTCTTGGGTGCCTGAATGAAGCATATTTGTATACCTAACCCTTAACTGTACCCCACAATATCATAATAAAAAATATTGATTATAAAACAAAAGAAGACTGTCACATTCATTCAAGAAAGAGATGGTGGCCTATACTGAGAACAGTGGTGGTGAAAAGACTGGACAAAATCAAGAGCTGTCAAGGAGGTGGGAGAGACAGGACTTGGTGATGGATTGAAGGGGAATTTCCTTCTCCCTAGAATAGTTGTCAGAGGCCTCTTATAATCTGGCCCATCCCACTTCTCCAACTTCTCCCTCCACGTTTGACTGTCACTTCCTTCTTTCCCTCTCACATGTGATTATTGGAGCTTTGTAATCAGCTGCCATACCTACTGGATTTTAAGCTTCACAGGGGTAGGAATCATACCTGTTTTGCTCACTTTTGAATCCTTTACATTTAACACAAGTCTAGACACATTTTAGCTTTACTTAGTATCCACTGAATAAATAAATGAATCAATGAAGAAATCCTGTATTCCAGCAAGTCAACACCTCACTCATCTGAAACAGCTCCTACATCTTGATGCATCCACACTTTTATACTAATGCTTTTCCCACTAATTAGGGTCCCTCTTGAAGAACGCCTACTCATCCTCCAGTTCAAGTCAAAGATGACCTGTTCCAGAAGTCCTTTCTTTCCACTCCCAAGAATGGCTGGTTCCTTGTTCTTCTTCTGTCTCTATTAATGCAGAGATTACATTGTGCATCAATGCATTTGTTATGACAGTTTACCCTATAAGACGAAGCTGTTCAAGAGAAGTAACTGACTGTCTTATTTACAGTTTAGTCCTTGATGCCTGGAGTGCCTGACACATGGCAGGTACTCCATCTTCCCCTATGCTCTGAGGAATACTAAGGTGAATAATGTCTAAGATATTATGTTACCCTCAAGGTAGCTTCTTTCCAGAGGCAGACCAATACATGGAATCCCTGTTGTAGTAAAGATATCTATGGCATTCCTGCTGGACTAATTAAAGGCTAGAATTACTGATAGGTCCTGGGAAGGGTGAAGAAGGTGGGCTTCAATAAATGGAAAGGAGGGGTTGAGAACATTCTCGGTGGAAGAAACTGCATGAGTTAAAATGTTAAGGTTTGAGCACAGTTGTGTACCAGTGTTTCAGAGTGTGGGTCCTGGACTCTCCCTTCCTCAATTTTAATACCAACTATAAGCTTTCTTATTTTCAATCTTCTCATCAGGAAAAAAAAAATGAATGATAATAGAACCCTACTTATAGAGTTGCCATTACATGAAATGAAATAATTTATGATATAGAAAAGATCTAGCACAGCATCTGGCATGTAACAAATACTCAATAAAATGCAACTAGCATCATCAAGAAGTTGTATTGAGTACCTACTCTGTGCTACGTCCTGGAGTGGGTGTTAAGGATGGCTCAGCTCAGTGAACCAGACAAACATGGTTGCTGACCTTACAGAGATCACAATCAGGACTAGTTTTGTTTAGAAATTGAGTTGTTAGATTAGGCTAAGCTGTAGTAACAAACAGGGCCAAATGTGTATAGTGGCTCAAACATAACAAAGGGTTGTTTTTCACTCACATAATAGTCAAAAGTAGATGTCCTGGTTGAAAAGGGGCCTTACTCCAAACAAGGATACAGGGACTCTGGTTCCTTCCATCCTGTGGCTCCAAAATCCCCTAGAAGAGACAGTGTGTGGAGGGGGCACAATCTCTTCTTCCAGGCTTTGGCTGAATATGAAGCACATCTCTTCTGCTCATGTCCCTTGGATAGGACACAGTCCCACGGCCACCGATAATGGCAAAGAAAGCTAGGAACTATAGTGAGTGTCTCAGAAGAGGAAATGGGGCTTCAGAAACAGCTAGCTGCTTGCCATAAAGATCATTATTTAAAAATGAGACATGAGGCAGAGAGAAGTTCCAAAAGTCTAGGAATTGCAAAGCAGTGACCACAAGTCAAATACTGCTGCCTTAGAGAGAGCATACCTCTTTCCAGTTAGCCATGAGCCCAACACTCTCTGTTTCACATTTGATCCAATTCTCAGCACCTGCCACTTGCCTGACCCCTGTAGTTGTTTGAGTTGTGACCCTTGCTTCCACATGCCCTCCCAGGGTTATCCCATTCGCCCCCAGGGATTTAATACTATCGATATGCCATGGCTCCCAAGTCATGTCCCTTCCAGAGTTCTCTCTGGATCTCCAAATATGCATCTCTAACAGCTGGCTGCATAGCTCCACCTGGGTATCCCCCAAACATCCTGAACCTGTGTCAGAAAAGATAAAGCTGAACCTATCATTTTCCCCCCAAACCTGTTCTACCTCCCAAAATGTCTATTTTGGAGGACAGTTCCAACATTCTCTAAGAATGATCAGAAACCTGAGGTTCACCCTCATTCATTCACCTACTTTCCTCATGATATACTGCAGTCCTAAGGCTGCGGGTTTTGTCTGCCTTTTCTCCTATTTAATCTCCAGTGCTTAGGACATCAACTAGCACACAGTTGGCACTCCATAAGTATTTATGGAGAGAATGAATTAATTGCCTAGCTTAGGCTTTCATTATTTTTTATCTGGATCCTGCATATTCCTTCAAACCCGTTTCCTTGCTTGAGGTCCTGCCTTTCTCCCACACACTCTACTGACATATGTGTGACGATTCTCCATTATCATAAGAATCAAGTCCAAGTTCTCAATAGGGCCTACATGTCCCCTGAGGATCTGCTGTCTGCTTGACTCCCAGCCTGTACACCCCAGCCACACCTTCACTCACATAGGTCCCCTGATCCTCTGGCTAATTCCTACCTGCCTTCCAAGTTTCATCTGAACTGTTACCTCTTCCTAAAAGTCTTTGGCAGCAACATCCTCTCCAGGAAATAATCCAAACAAAACGTGCTTTAGGAAGATTAGTCTCCATCAGTAGGTGGAATCAGTTGAAGTTATAATGTGCTTGTGTTAAGAAAACCGATAGGGAGGGGGGACTTAATACTTCAGACTGTGGTCACTTAATCACTTTCATATAAACTGACAAGATGCCTTTCAGCACATCATGGACTTTTCCAGTCTTAAACCTCAGGGCTGCTCTGTCCCATACCACAGCCACTAGACATAAGTGGCCAGTGACCACTTGAGACATGGCTCTCTGAATTAAGATGCGCTATGAGTAAAAATACACACTAGATGTCCAAGATTTCATACAAAGCGGAGAATGTATAATACCTCATCAATAATATGTCATCTTGTTTACATGTGGAAACAATACTATTTTGGATACATTGGTTTAAATCATTAAAATTATTTTACTTAACTTTTAAACTTATTTTTAAATCTGTCTACAGGAAATTTTAAAACACCTACACAGTTTGCATTTTATTTCTGCTAGACAGTGCAGTCTGTGGGAAGTCCCAGGAACTTGTAGCAGATTGCTTGACCCTCCCCAAGTGTGGAATTATCCTAAAAATCCTACAACAGGAAATATCTGTCTGGGCTTTGGCTGTCTCAACAGAAAGCCATTTCATACCTTTTCTGGATTTGCAGATTAAATGTTTCTTTCTGTTTTATGTGGCCCTTCAGAGAAGCTTCTTGCTGTGACCTAAGCCATTCATTCCCCTTAGCCTAGGAAGCATATTCCTGAGGACCAGCCTGCAGTCGGATCACATTGAAAGTCAAAGTGTAAATGGTTGTTTCTGAGACAGGACTTCCGGGTCTTGGCTCTTGTCGCAGCCCCGAGCCCTGATGGAGGAAGCATCAATTCAGACAGTGATCTGGGACAGAAGAACTCATGGGCTTCACAGTAGGAGAAAACATAGGCGATATGCTCATGACCTAGGGATAGAAGGGGCATTCGTAGACAGACCGTAAGAAATTAAAATTCATAAAGAAAAGCACAGTAATATGACCACATCCAAATTGGAAACTTCTATTTGAAAACACACACACACACACAGATACCATAAATAACGATAAAGAGTCAAGTAGTAACCCAGGAGAAAGTCAATCCCAAAGATTAGGATTTAGGATGTATAAAGAACTCCCAAAATTTAGTAAGAAAAAAATTATACAACACTATGGAAAATGAGTGAGAAGTAAGTTTACAGGATTTTACAAAAGAAGAAGTGTAAATAGCCAACAAACATATGAAATTATGCCCAACCTCACTAGTAATCAGTAAAATGCAAATTTAAGTGAAATAAGATACCCTTTTCATGCCAGCCAGATTGACAACATTTTAAATTAAAAAAAAATTTTTTTCGTTTTTAAAAATTTTATAGAGATGTGGGGTACAAGTGAAGGGTAACTTTACCAGCATCATTTTTCTCAAACCTGGAAACGGCAATACAGAAATTCATATGGAAACCAAAAAGGGCACAAATAGCCAAAACACTCCTCAGCAAAAGGAACAAAGCAAGAAGAATCACACTTCCAGACTTTAATTTTTTTTTTTTTTTATTTGGAGTCTCACTCTGTCACCTAGGCTGGAATGCAGTGGCACACTTATAGCCACCATAACCTTGACCTGCTGTGCTCTGGCGATCCTTCCAGTTCAGCCTTCCAAGTAGCTGGAACTACAGGCATGCGCCACCATGCCCGGCTAATTTTTTTATTTATTGTAGAAACGAGGTCTCACCAAGTTGCCCAGGCTGGTCTCAAACCCCTAGACTCAGACAATCCTCTCACTTCATCCTCCCAAAGTGCTGGGATTACAGGCTTGAGCCACGATGACTGGCCTTAATTTTTTAAAAAATAGAATTGAGACAGGGTCTCACTCTGTTGCCCAGGCTGGTCTCAAACTCCTGATCTCAAGTGATCCTTTCACCTCTGCCTCCCAAACTCCTGGGATTACAGGCATAAGCCACCGTTCCTGGCCTAAAAATGGATAATATATCAATTTTGGCCTAGAAAAAAGGACATATTCTCTCAGACACCACTGATGTAAATCAATATATCTATTTTGAAGATAATTTGGTAATGCTATTAAAAATAAAAATGATTATACCCTGCATACTATGAAGCAGTTTGACTTTATCATATCTACCTGGGAGAAACATGCATGTGCACAAAGAAGCATCTGCAAGGAGTTCACTATTTTTGTTTTACAAAAACAATCAAAATGCCCAACACTCAGGGAATAACTGAATAAACTGGAGAATACCCAAATCCTCCAAGGTTTGGCAACAATTAAATCGAGAGTGAAATCTACCTAAATGCCCACCAACTGATCAATGGATAATGAAAATGTGGCATATATACAATAAGGAATACTATTCAGCCATCAAAGAGAATGAAATAATGTCTTTTGCAGCAACTCGGATGGAATTGAAGAACATCATCCTAAGTGAACTAACTCAGGAACAGAAAATCAAACACCAGATGTTCTCACTCATAGGTGGGAGCTAAACTAAGGGTCTGCAGACACATAGAGGATGGTATAATGGAAACCGGAGATTCAGAAGGGTAAAGAAGAATGGGACAAAAAATCACCTACTGGGTACAGTGTGCACAAGTGAGGATGATGGGTACTCTTGAAGCCCAGACCAAAAACTAATTGTAACCACCAAAGAAAGCTACAGAGTTTTTTTGAGTCCGAGTCTCACTCTGTCACCCAGGCTGGAGTGCAGTGGCATGCTCACGGCCACTCCAGGCCATCCTTCTGCCTCAGTCTTCCAAGCAACTGGAACTACAGGCACATGCTACCTCATCCGGCTAATTTTTTGATTTATTGTAGAGACAAGGTCTCACCAAGTTGCCTGGGCTGGTGTCCAACCCGCGGACTCAGGCAATTCACTCGTCTTGGCCTCCCAAAGTGCTGGGATTACAGGCTGAGCCACCAAGCCCAGTCCAGAAATTTTTTTTAAAAGGAAAAGCAGAAACAAAACAAAACAACTAAAAAAAGAAAAGAAAAGAAAAGTGGGTTAGTCATTGCAAGAGAGGGTTTCTGAAAAAAAAGATGAGTTTGTCTCTTCCACTCTCTTTCTCTCCCATGTGATGCTTTCTATCAGGTTATGATGCAGCCAGAAGGTCTTCATCAGATAAATAAAATAAAATAATAAATTGAATGAAGTAGACTGACATGTGTAGGCAATAGCAAATCTCCAAGATATATTGTTCAGTGCAAAAAGCAAAGTTTCAGAGTGATCTATGAGAGGAGAACCTCCCCCCCAAAAATCCCAGAATTATTTTTTGGAGGGCGGGCCCCTTGTAGTACAGGCTTCCCCCGCTAGGTCAGTGTTCTAAGAATCTGTCAACAACAGTGTACCAGATAGCGCTGTTGTGCTGTGTTCAGCTTCAGTGAATTTTGGGGGGAGAGATTATTTCAAACGTTTGCCCATTTCATGATGGGTGATTTACAAGTGCACCTGCCCACACTGTGCTGAGTGTTCAGTAGTTTTTGACCAAAAACAGGATGACCCTTTGCCCCATCCCCCCTGTTCACCTGATCACACCCCAAGTGACTCTTTTTGTTTTCCTGGATGAAAAATATTCTCAAAGGGAAACCTTTTGCTGATGTGGAAGAGGTGAAATTTTAAAATGGCAGAAACACTAAAAGGCATCAAAATTGAATTGTTAAAAAACTGCTTTTAGCAATGGAAAAGGTGTCTTGATAGGTGTATTGCATCAAACAAAGAATATTTTGAAGGTGACTGAAATTTAAACATGTAAAAATAAATACACAATTTTTTAATGAAACAATTCTGGGTCTTGGGGGGTCCCCTTGTATATGATCACTCTGTGTGTATATGTTCCTTTTATATTTTTAAAACACATACCCAGAACACATATTACTTATATATAAAATCGGTCCATATTTTTTCCAGAGGAAAAAGATATCTGTATGTGCATGCATAGGGCAAGGTCTTAAAAATATTCACCAAAGGCATGTGCTGGGATTATAGGTGGTAGTTCATACCTCTAATCCCAGCACTAGGGAGGCCAAGGGGAAAGGACTGGATGAATCCAGAAGTCCAAGATCAGCCCAGGCAACTAAAAAAAGAAAAGAAAAGAAAAGAAAAATGGGTTAGTCATTGCAAGAGAGGGTTTCTGAAAAAAAAGATGAGTTTGTCTCTTCCACAGTGAGAATAAAAATGTAACTATGTAAATGTAAATATTGTAAAATGTAAATATTAGCTGGGCATGTGGTGTGCACCTATAGTCCTAGCTACTTAGGAGACTGAGGTAGAAGGATCACTTGAGCCCTGGTTGTCAAGGCTGCAGTGAGTGAGTCTTGATTGTGCTATTGCACTCCAGCCTGGGCAACAGAGTGAGACATTCATTCTCATTTTCATTCTCATTCTCATTTTCATTCTCATCCTCACTCATATTCTCTCTCTCTCTCTCTATCTCTATGTCTCTGTCTCTCTCTGTCTCTCTCTGTGTGTCTCTCTGTCTCTCTCCAAACTTAAAGTAGTAAATCCTTCCTGGAAGAACACAGATATTTATAGAGGGAGAGTCAAAGGGAAATTTAATTTCATCTTGTAATGAGTTGACAAGAAGAATTGATTCACATGCTACCTCATTATGCAATAACAGTGCACAGCTTTTCGAAGTGATAGAGGTTGGGTTGGGATCCCTAAATCCTGGTGCTCTTTGGTCCTTTTGTTTACCTGCCTGTGTCTCTTTTCCATGGACCAAGCCCCCAGGATAACCTCTGTGAATCTGTTTCCTGTATACTGATGAAACTTACATAACCCACTACTTTATCCCAAAAGGTTGTGAAGATTAAGTGTGCTACAGACTGAGGAAGAGTATAGTGGAACACCTAGTTCAAAGTATGTACTCTACACTGGCTCGTTTCTTCCTCTCCCAGGTGAGTTTTTTAGAAGACAAGTTTTCACAGTAGCGGCAGAGCCCTTGCTAAATCTTCACATTGGATCACATCCGACCCTGTGGTGTTTTAGTCATTTATCGTCCTAACACCTATAAGAAGTAAGGCATAACTCCCTTACTCACAAGCATACTGAGGCCCAGGGGAAGGAATTGGTCAGTTTCCCTGCTCACAAAGCTCTGTGGGAACTGGCATTTTGTCTGGAACTTCTGCCTGTCCAATCTGTCAGTCATGGTTTGTGGCCGCTGTGGAACACCCCAAACAGGAACTTCCGCCCCTGATTATACTGAACCATGAATAAGTGAGACTGAAACTTACTGCCTGAATCCTTGTAATGATTAACCCCAGAAAATAATCCAGCAAACTGTGTTTACAGAAACTTGTGATTACTTTCAAATGCATTGGCAGAAATCTGGGAACTGTTACTCTTGTCCGAGGAAACCCACTCCCGACCAGACTGAGCTCTGGGCTGGGGCAGAGGTGCTGGGCTGTCATTCTTAGGGAGACGACTTCTTCAAGTGAGATCTAAAGACCATGATTAGAGTTGGGAATGGAGGCACACACCAGTAATTCTAGCTATTTCAGAAGGCTGAAGTCAGAGAATTGCTTGAGTCCAGGAGATCAGGGTCAGCCTGAGAAACAGTAAGACCCTGTCTCAAAAAAAAAAAAAAAGAATGCTCTTTGGCCACCTTGGCCCCCAGATGGCACTGATATGTATATTACATGTGTATACAAGAGGATGGTGGCAACATATGACAGATGAGAAAGAGAGGCTCCTGGGAAGAGTAGGGGAGGAGTTGCTCATTTATTATCCTCTTTGGAATCTCATATCTTTGGTGGAAGCCTAGGTTACAAAATGATAATGTAGAAACATGGCTGTCAGAGAGTCTA
Source organism: Carlito syrichta (assembly GCF_000164805.1). Taxonomy (NCBI): domain Eukaryota; kingdom Metazoa; phylum Chordata; class Mammalia; order Primates; family Tarsiidae; genus Carlito; species Carlito syrichta. Next base: position 392,829 of record NW_007249323.1, on the reverse strand, counting down.
AGGTATCAGTGACTTCAGCCATCCTAAAGACATTCTGAAAGCTATCTGGCATTCTTAGTCTTTGTTCCAACAAAACCAATCTAGACCCTGATGCACAAATCATCCTGGGAATGTATAGCACTCACAGTCAGAGAGAAGTCTCTGGAGCAAAAAGCATCGCATATTCAATGGTCTATGACATCACCATTGAAGACTATGTCAAAAGGAGTTTTGTCTGATTAATTTTCATTATCTGTTGTTACCCAATGCATGAAAAGTGATACTATTAATGAGTGTGTGAACGAGACAGTGTCTTAGTTGCCACATCTGAAACATTTCCCAGCTTTTTCAGGGTAGAATAGCCCTGACCCAAAGGGTGCCCTTTCTTCATTGTAGAGCGATACAAACTCTTTCTCTCCAAGTACCCCAACACCAATGATTGTGTGTCAGCTGCTCACCACTTGGAACACAATATGAGGCCTGTGTTTGAGTTACTGCGATTTTATGTGCACAAATGCTTTTTTTTTTTTTTAGCAAAGTCGATTAGGGAGAAGTTTTAATACCAAACTTATCAGTTTGAAAGCATGATTCTTTTAGTAACTGATAGAAACTACACAGATAACTGCCGCTAAGAAATATTGCCTCAAAGAAATTAAATTTTACTAAATGGAACCTTAGATGCAAATAACTTTCAAATAGTGAAGCCATATTCACAAGGAGATCTTCTTATTTTCTCCACTGAGGAAGAAATGGAGACATGTTTCCTATTGTTACATCCATCCGGATAGAAAGGGAAGTCTGTGGGCTAGACAAGCAAAAATAGGTTACATCTGGGTAGCCCAACAGTCTGTCCACGCTTGCTGAAGAAGCTCTTCTTTGTTTCATCCCTGAAGCACAGCGTTGTTTTCTTGGGCTCACGCTCTGAGTTAAACCTGGGTTAGACTATGGATCCCTTACACTTGATTTTGTGATTGTGAGACTTACACAAATGCAAGCCTAGAACTCAATTGAACCCTTATTAGCTTAAACCTCCATGAATAGGAAAGAAGCCACTTGATCTTACAAAAAGTTTTGCCTGGTTGCTTTCTCTTTTACACCTATTGTTAAGCTATTTAAAATGAAATCGCAGAATTATCTATCAGTCTGTGAGTAGTTGCTGTTTCGGAATGTAGGTTTAAGAGTTTTCTAAGACAAAATTGTACCATAAAAAGTACTTCACCCATATGATTCTGCAGTTCCACTTTTCAGTATGCATATACCCAAAAGAATGAAAACCAAGGTCTCAAAGCCATTTATATGGGCCTGTCCATAGCAGCATTATCCACAATAACCAAAGATGGAAACAACCCAAGTGTCCATCGATAAGTGAATGGATAAATAAAATGTGCTATACACAATGAATTGATTTTCAGCTTTAAAAAGGAAGGGGCCGGGTGCAGTGGCTCAGACCTGTAATCCCAGCACTTTGGGAGGTGGAGGCAAGAGGACTGCCTGAGCCCACAGGTTCAAGATCAACCTGGGCAACATGGTGAGACCTCATCTCTACAATAAATCAAAAAACTAGCCAGGCATTGTGGTGCGTGCCTGTGGTTCCAGCTACTTGGAAGGCTGAGGCTGAGGTGGAAGGATCGCCTGAGTCCAGCAGGTCGAGGCTGCAGTGGCCGTGAGCGTGCCACTGCGTTCCAGCCACAGTGAGACTCTGACTCAAAAAAAAAAAAATCCCCTTCATTCTCAAACACACACACACACACACACACACACACACACACACACACACACACACACACAATTTTTTTTAAAAAGGAAGGGAATTCTGACATATGCTACAACATGAATGAACCTCAAGAACATTATGCTAAATAAAATAAGCCATTCATAAAAAAGACATACTGTATGACTCTACTTATATATTATATAAATAGTATATACATTATATACTATAACTTGATCTAGGTATAAGTATATATGCCTATTTAGTTTAATTAATATAAGGTCTAAGTACTTATACCTAGATCAAATTCACAGAGGCAGAAAATAGAATGTGTGGAAGGGAGGGAGGCATAGGGAGTTTTTAATGGTATAGAGTTTCAGTTGTGTAAGAAGAAAAGAGTTCTAGAGATGGACAGTGATGATGATTGTACATCAATGTGGATATACTTAATGCCACTGAAAATGTTGCTTTAAAATGGTTAAGATGGTAAATTTCATATTTTGGATATTTTACGACAATTTAAAATAATAACTTTTTAAAGTATTTCAGAGCTTATGCCAATGTTCTTACTAAGAGAAGTTTCTACTTTTTTCAAAAAGTGTAAAATGCTTTCCCACCTAACTTTCAAAGCAAATATTTTGTGAGTTCCCTGGAGCTTTCAGGAAACCAAATTTCTGATCACCATTTATTTGAAGAAAGCCTTCATCTTCCTTCTCCTTCATACATTTCTCCCTAGCTCTGTGTATTGGTTGGCTTTGTTAGCTACTCATGCAGATCTATGGCTTTATTGCTCTGATCTTTATTGGAATCTTAGGTAAATATTTGCAAGCTTTGTTAAGCGTGACAAATGATAGCTGGGTACTGATAAGTCTTTACAATTAGAAGCTTGCACGTCTTTACATTGAGAAGCATATTCTTAATAAAATTCAAGTGCCCCGGAGACAGGAGAGAGCAGACATGTTGTCCTAGTAGATACTTGCTTATTAAGCAATAGGGAAGAATAGCGCTGAATGGTCCCAAAGAAATTCTTTTCCTCCCAGTCCCCCGGAGCAGGAGGATTGCTTCCACTTTGGGTTTCTAAACAGGTCTCTTAAAAGTGACAGAAGATCACGCTCTAGCCCCCAATTGTATAACAGCTAGTAAAACAGTGTTTGCCTCTATGATCTATATGGGGTTCTGTTCACCTGAAAAAGGTTGAAATCCACTGTTCGTGAAAATGGGTTGCTTGTTTCTGCACCTTTCCATCTCTCCTCCTCACTTCCCAACTGTCCTAATTCCGTATAGCAATCCACACAGTCACGGAGAACCCTTATTCATCAGTGGGAATGGACCTAGGCATCACATGACCTAGGTGGACCAATCATCACATTCCATCCCCTGACCCAGTGATTGGTTCAGGGATGAGCACGTGACCCAAAGAGGGTGTGATTAGAGTACATTGCAGGTGATTGGTTCAGGGGTGAGCATGTGACCTAAAGAGGGTGTGGTTAGAGCAAATCGCAGGACTTCCAATAATGTTGGCGCCAAGATTTTTCTCTCCAGGCTATGCATGAATGAGGGCCTGGGGTCCCAGGGAGCAGCTGGAGGCTATTTTGCAACCACAAGGATCTGCTGAAGTCTCTGGAAGATGAAGAAACACCGAGGAAGCAGAGTCCAAAAATGGTGAGGGGATGTGAATGCCTGGTCAAGTTGTTTGAGCTAGCCCTGAAACTTTTCAAATCTGTGACCTTCTCCATTACGCGAGCTGACAAATTCCCTTTCTTTCTTTCTTTTTTTTTTTTTTTTATTATGAAGTTGTGGGGTACAGTTAAGGATTAGGTATACAATTGCGTTTCATTCAGGCACCCTGTTGATATGGGGTGTTTCCCCGTTCCCAGACAGATATTTGCTACTGTTAATCCCATCTCCTTCCCCCACCATAGTTTCCCAGTACGGTCAGTCATTTTCGTATAGTATTGCATTGGATGTTTAAGGTCCATTATATGAGTGAGAACATGTGATACTCGGATCTTTGTTTCTGTGAGAGGTCACTCAGTATTATAGACTCTAGTTCCATCCAGGTTGCTGCGAAATTCATGATTTTGTTCTTTCTTATGGCTGCATAGTAGTCCATCGTGTATATGTACCACATTTTTTTAATCCAGTCCTCTTTTGACGGGCAGCATGGCTGTTTCCAGGTTCTTGCTATTGTGAACAGCGCTGCGATAAACATGCGTGTGCAGGTATCTTTTTTTATAGAGTGATTTGTGTTCTTCAGGATATATTCCCAGTAGGGGGATTGCGGGGTCATATGGAAGGCTGGTATTTAGAGCTTTTAGTAATCACCACACTGATTTCCACAGAGGTTGCACTAGTTTACACTCCCACCAACAGTGTAGAAGTGTTCCTTTTTCACCACACCCTCTCCAGCAGCTGTTATTTTTTTTGACTTGTTGATAATTGCCATTCTGACTGGGGTTAGGTGGTATCTCAGTGTGGTTTTGATTTGTATCTCCCTGATGATTAGTGAGGTTGAACATTTCTTCATGTGTTTGTTGGCTGCTCGGATGTCTTCTTTTGTGAAGTGTCTGTTCATATCTTTTGCCCATTTTATAATGGGGTTGTTTGTTTTTTCTTTTCAGCACGTTTGAGTTCCTTGTAGATCCAGGATGTTAAGCCTTTGTCGGACCTGGAGTTGGCAAATACTTTTTCCCAGTCTGTAGGCTGTCTCCCTGCTCTCTTGATGGTTTCTTTGGCTTTGCAGAAGCCTGTCAGTTTAATAAGGTCCCACTTGTCTATTTTCTCTCTTATGAGCTGTGGGTTTTGGGTTTTGTTCAGGAATTGGATGCCAGTTCCGATTTCCATGAGGGTATTTCCTTCCTTTTCTAAGGTTCTTATGGTTTGAGGTTTTACATTTAGGTCTCTGATCCATTTGGAGTTAACCTTTGTGCATGGGGATAGATAGGGGTCCTGTTTCAATCTTCTGCATGTGGTCAGCCAGTTTTCCCAGCACCATTTACTGAATAGGTTCTCCTCTCCCCAGTGGTAGGTGATGGAGGCTTTGTCAAAGATGAGTTGGTTGAGAAATTGAGGTTTTGCTTCTGGAATCTCAATTCTGTTCCATTGATCTATATGCCTGTTCCTGTACCAATACCAAGCTGTTTTGATGATTGTAGCTTTATAGTAAAGTTTGAAGTCTGGTAATGTGATACCACCTGCTTTGTTTTTTTTTGGTGAGGATTGTTCTGGCTATTCTTGGACCAAATTCCCTTTCTTATTTAAGCTAGTATGAACCAGCTTTTCTGTTACTTAGAACCAAAAACATTCTGATACACCACTGATCCACATTGGATGCCTCCTTCATTTTACAGATGGATGCTACATAGTTAAGAGAAATCGCCTTCCCAGTCCCAAGCCTCTTCTTCTGTCTCCTATTCTAGCCATTTAGAGCATGTTTGTGATGGGTTTGGCAACAATGAGTAAAATGTTAATTCTCTTTATTCCTAACCACCGGTTGAATCTACTCTGAAATACTGAAACTGATTTTTCTCACATTTGACTTCTGACAATCCATTTCATTTATAGCCACTCTCTGTATTATGGTTTCTTGTGATTCATTAATAAAAAGAAAGAATCAAATTGTTATAGAAGGTATAAGGACTCTATTTAAGAATTTTGTGACTTTGTAACTAGTTTACGCAACTTAAACTTAACTATGTATAGTGCTTTGCTATTTTCTTTAAACATACTGTGCACTTTCATTTATTTCATTTCATAATCATCCCTCCTTACCAGTTCTTATATTTCAAAAGCACAGCCTCAGGCCAGGTACAGTGGCTCACACCTGTATCCTGGCATTTTGGGAGGCTGAAGTAGGAGGATTGCTTGAGCCCAGAAACTTGAGATCAGCCTAGACAACATAGTGAGACCTCATCACTACCAAAAAATAAAAATATTAGCCAGGTGTGGTGGTGCACACCTGTAGTCCCTCCTATTCAAGAGGCTGAGGCTAAAGGATCACCTGAGCCTAGGAAGTTGAGGCTACAGTGAGCTGTGAGCATGCCACCTCACTCCAGTCTGGATAACAGAGTGAAACCTCTACTCAAAAAAAAAAAAGAGAAAACGAAGAAGAAATGTGGTTTAAAAAAAGAAAAAAGCACAGCCTTTTTGTCCTGTCTTCTCACATTTGGGACCTCTCTCCACAGCTAGACTTTCCAGATCCTGTGGGCTCTCCCGCTGTAACTCTGAAAATACTTCTATTTTTGTCTGTATATACTGTCTCCATCACAAAAAGATTGATCTTATTTATCTATCCCTAACCCTAAAATTACTTAAGAAAATGTTGGTCGCATCTTCAAGGAAATGCCCCACAAGGGAAGAAAAGAGGTGAACCTACATTTATTGTACTAGGAGATACTTTACAGAGATTAACTCTTTTTTGTTTGTTTGTTTGTTTGAGTTGGAGTCTCACTCTGTCACCCAGGCTGGAGTGCAGTGGCACGCTCATGGCCACCGCAACCTCGATCTGCTGGGCCCATGTGATCCTTCCACTTCAGCCTTCCAAGTAGCTGGAACCACAGACATGCGCCACCACACCTGGCTAATTTTCTTTTTGATTTATTGTAGAGATGGGTTCTCACCAAGTTGCCCAGGCTGATCTCAAACCCATGGGCTCAGGCAATCCTCTCACCTTGCCCTCCCAAAGTGCTGGGATTATAGGCATGAGCCACCATGCCCAGCAACTCTTTTTTTTTTTTTTTAGCTTTGGTATCTCACTGTGTTGCCCAGGCTGGAGTTCAGTGGCACAATCATGGCTCACTGTAACCTCAAACTCATGGGCTCAAGCGATTCTCCCGAGTAGCTAGGACTACAAGTGTACACCACCTAACTGATTTTTATTTACTTATTTTTTAGAGATGGAGTCTTGCTATGTTGCCCAGACTAGTCCTGAACTCCTGGCCTCAAGCAATCCTCCCACCCCAGTTTCCCAAGTTTCTGGGATTATAGGCATGAGCCATGGTACCTGGCTTTACAGATATTAACTCCTCTAATTCTCACAACCACACCATGGGAAGTAGGTAGTAGCATCCCACTATAAAAATAAGAATACTGAGATTGGATGAAATGTAGGGTCCAAACCTAGGTATGTACAGCTCCAAAGATACTTCCTACTACCAGTTGTATTAGGCAATAAGTTTTGCCCCTTTTATATCAGCCCCAAATGATAATGACCACCTGGCTCTGATGTTGAGAAGACCAAGACCGCATACAGGTTGAGAGAGATGTGTGCCAAGCTTTCCAAAAGAGAGAGTGATAATTCACATAACACATATTTCACACTCTTCATTCCTATGCCACAGCCAGTTCTAGAGGTTTCTCAAGAAGCAAGACAGTGGCACAAGGAGTCTAGGTATAAGCTTTGTGAACTAGAATGTGTTGGGCAGACTTCTGTTGCTTAAGTTGAATTTGCATTTGTAGTTTATATCTGAGGAAACTGGAAGTTAGGTAGTTAATCATTGCCTACCGTGGGTGAATCACCAGCTAGGGCAGGTGAGAAGTTCAGCCTCTGGAATGACCAGCACACTTTAGTGTGGAATGCACTGGGGCAGCATACCTGCATCCTTCTTCAGAGCAACATCGACACACTTAAAAACATGAATATGACCCTCAGGAATGACTTGCGTAGGAAGAACCATACCACTACATAGGCTGACTCACAGGATCTTTCAGTCAAAGCAACGAGATATGGTCAGTTTTCTCTCTCTAAAGAGTCAGAGACACCAGGAAGGTAGAGAGTGTAACAAGTTAGCAGGTGTGGAAAGCTGCTTCTTTGCTGATGTGCTCACCAGGTGTAATACTTAGCCTGGTGTTAGATGACACTGGAAGTTGCTTGGTGACATATCTGCTGGATGCAAAGATGGTGGTCCTTATGTGGGGTTATTCAAGATATTCAGAAAGGAAGAGGCTGAATCTGGTCACCAAAGGCATTCTATAAATAATGAATGAATGAATGAATAAACAATACAATGGAAAGGGAGGCAAATTATGGATTTAGTTGGTCTAGCCATATTTGTCTCATTTCCTCATCTGATAAATATCTACCATATCCAATTGTCTAGGGAGGAATCTTTGAGTGTAGAAGGCAAGGAGGCAGATTTAGGATCCGTTGGAGGTGGGGTATTTGGGCTGGAGGAAGCCAGCATATGAATGACAGGCTTCACCAGGACACAAAGGGCATCTATCTGAGGGATGGATGCTGGAGAGTGAGTGACTGAAACTCTTCTATTGGAGCAGACTGTGGGTTTATCTGAGCTTAAGCAGAGGGGGCCATGCACAAGAATGCATAACAATGGATTTGAAGACGGAATTTAAAAGAGACAAAGACACCAGATCTCTGCAGAGTTTGGTGTGTTCTCTAGACTCTGAAGCTCTGATTCTCAACCCTGGCTTCAACCTAACATCACCAGGGAGATTTTCAGATCTACCAGTGCCTGGATCTCTCCCTAAGAGATTTGGATTCAATTGATCTGAAGTAGGGCTCAGAAATCAATATTTTTGAAAAGATCTCCAAGTGGCTCTACTGTGCCACTACAATTGAGAATCTCCGCTCTTAGACACAGCTCAAAGCAGGTGAATTTTCAGAACTCTGTGGATGGAATATGAAATTTTGAAGGAACCCAAGAGAGACATTTTGGGATTATTAATCCATACTGTGTGCATCCTTGATTTCTCACCAGCTCCTATCCTTAAGACCTGGTAGGTTGCTATGTGACTACCATCTGTGAGAATGTTCCTACAGGAGTCACTGGGAAATACACTCATGGAGAATTTGATCCCAAAAGTCAGGCTCTTGAATGCCATCACCCCCAATTCTGAAATCCTGAGAGATCAAAATTCCTAAAGTCTACATTCCTATAGTCTAAAATCCTGAAAATCAAACTCACAGGATAATTGCATAACGCTAAGTGGAACTATTACCTTACTATTGTCTTTATTTGGAAATTAAGTATGATTTAAGAAGACATGTATGGGTGCCGAGTTGACAAGTGGTGGACTTGTAGACTTAATTTTTACTGTCACCTTGACTGGATTAAGGAATGCCTAGAAACCTGGTAAACCTGGTAAAGCAGTGTGTTGAGTGTTTCCAGGGATTGGTGTATGAGTCAGAGGGGACTAGGTGGGAAAGATTCACCCTCAGTGTCGAGGGCATTAACCAGTTGGCCAGGGATCTGGAGAGAACAAATACAGCCGGTGACTTGGTCTCTCTCTCTCTCAGAGCTGGGACAAACTTTTCCTCTGCTGCCTTGGACATCAGAACTCCAGGCTTGCTGTCCTTTGGAATCTGGGACTTAACATCAGTCACCCCCGGGTCCCAGCGTTTTCAGCATCAGACTGAGAGTAACACCATGGCTGCCCTGGTTCTCAATGTAAAAGTGTTGAAACTTCTTCAATAAATGAAGAGATGCTAGGCCAGGCTCGGTGGCTCAGCCTGTAATCCCAGCACTTTGGGAGGCCGAGGTGAGTGGATTGCCTGAGCCCGTGGGTTCGAGACTTGCCTGGGCAACTTGACGAGACCTCATTGCTACAATAAATAAAAAAAAAAAATTAGCCGGGCGTGGTAGCGCACACCTGTAGTTCCAGCTACTTGGAAGGCTGAGGCAGAAGGATTGCCGGAGCCCAGCAGGTCGAGGCTGCAGTGGCCAGCAGCGGCCACTGCACTCCAGTTTGGGCGACAGAGTGGGACTCCAACTCAAAAAAAAAAAAAAAAGAAGTGAAGAGATGCCATTTGTGTACAAATGCATTTGTGAAAGAGAACATTTCTTGAGTTTGATCGATATCATCAAAGACTTAGGTTGTCCATCATGGTATTCAGATGGCCACAGTTACAAAGCTGAGTATACACAAATACCAACCATGTGTATGTGTATTTATACATTTCATTTTTGACCTATTTCTTTATGAATACAATTTGCTCATAACTGTTATACCCATGCGACTGTCGTTAGGATACCTGAGTGCTTATGCTTGCAAAAATATGTATGTCATTATAGCCTATTTTCTTATGTTAATTGGCCTATGAAGTGGTTCTGTCATGTTTTCATAGGTTTCTCAAATAGATCCCCTTTTAAAAACATATATGAATATCTTTTAAGTCATTTTTGAAATTATTTTTTCCAGAAATTATGTTTTTGGAATTTCGATCTTTTGGGATTTCACCATTTGGAGTTAGAATTCTTTCATAATTCTGACCAAATCCCCTCATGGAACCACTCTGGGGAAACAATGACAAGGAAGAGAAATGCAGAAGCTGACATTGGAGGCAAGGGAGAACCACACTGGAGGGCATGGGTCAGTGGAAGAGGACCAGGCTGGGAGGTGGAAGTCCTATCTTTTACTCATGATGCTACATGACCCCTCTCTGATCCTGGGCAAGTGATTGCTCATTCTAAGTACTGGCACCCATTTGCTTCAGTCTTAAAGTTTCCTTCCACTCCTATGACTCCTTCATTCTAACTCCTAAAAGCCCTGCCAGTTGGATGTCTCTAGGTGTCAGGAGTTTCTGATTTTGCAGAACAAGGGGAGAGAGAGGGAAATAGTATAAGAAGAAGAAAGTAGAACCAGGGTACTTTGAGTTTTTAAGTGAAAGTAGAACAAGGTATATTTGAGTTTTTAAGTGACATTTGATAACAAAAGCTTTGATATTAAGGGTATTAAAAACACACTATAATGTGTTTGGTTCTGGATAGAGAACATACTTAAAATGAAAAAGAAAAGGAGGGACTGAATGAGTACTTCTCTAGTTGGAGAAAAACCCAACATCATCATTATCATGATAATGGATATTCGTACAGCACTTGACAGTTTACAAGGCACTTTCCCATCATAATAATTACTATTAGATGGTATGTTGTGGTAACAGATACTTCTGGGGGCTTTTCCACATGCCAATGTAAGAGTTGGTATTGGTGGAGAATGCAGATGGGCCTATTTACATGATTGTTGGGGAAGTAAGAGGGACGGATTCAACACCAGGAGTTGGATAACAAACATCTCAGCAAATGGCCGGACACACCTTCCTCCACACTTTTGTATCACCCTGGAGTTCTCCTGGTTGTGGTCAAGAGCAGAATGTGCCATAGTGTCCCACTTACCTTCCTGGGTAGTGTGTCTTTCCTTCATCACCACTGAGTCCTTGTTTTTGCTTCTTCTTACCCTTTATCTCCATGAACACATAATCATTTTGTCTTTTCTCTTGAGAGAGAACTCTGGCCTACAAGTCAGAAATTCTGGGTCCCAATCCCGCCTCTGCCATTAAATTGCTTCATTCTGCCTGATTGTCACATTTCTCACTCAGAATAGTATGGAACCAGCTCTGGCCTACGATGTATGCAGAAAATTTCAAAATGTCAAAAAACACAATCCAGAAAGACCTGAAACCAGGAATTTGATCTCTGCCTCCAGGTTGTTTCAGTGCCATGCAGACTTCATGATCACCCTGGGATCCTCCTCCCTGTCACACAGCCCTCTGTGGAGGCATCAATCTGGAGATTTTTCCTGGAATTTCCAGAGGACATCAGGGCTGAGCCAACCTCAGATTGTCTCCCTGGCCTCCTATGGTCCTCTTTTGGTCTCTTTTCATTGCTCTGCCCAGTGTCTCCTCTGAGTTAGGCATTTCCTCAGGGAATACTAAATATGTTTGCTATCAGTCTATAACTGTAATTGGGAAGATGAGTCAGCAGCCCAAAGAAAATAAACAATCATGTATTATACAGCCTATGAGAAGTTTAAGTGAAGTTTTGGAGTATCCCGCGTAAGTTTGTAACTAGACTGTCTTATTCTTCCCTTGAAACAATGACCTTTTATTTTAAATATCTTAATCTTTGTTACATTTTCATTGACATCCCAAAATGTATTTTTTTCCCTGTGTCTGACAGTCCTGACATTATCTTAACTAGAGAGTTTGTGGTTACTAGTAGCTGGGAACTAATGATTAACAACAACAACAACAAAATCTTATGAATACTTGGAAGATGGGGCAGATGACTATATTTTATTTTGTTACTAGCATGTTCATAAATTAATCTACCACCAATATCCACCATACACTTAAAGTATGTAGCCTTGTGGAATACACAGAACTGAGTTTTCCAGAGAAAAAGATAAAGGTTAATATGACAAGCACTGTTTTTAAAAATGTGTGAAAAATAGCATTTTTTTTTTTTGAGTTGGAATCTCACTCTGTCACCCAGACTGGAGTGCAGTGGCCGCTCCCGACCACCGCAGCCTCGACCTGCTGGGCTCCGGCGATCCTTCCACCTCAGCCTTCCAAGTAGCCAGAATTACAGGCATACGCTACAACGCCAGGCTGATTTTTTGATTTATTGTAGAGATGAGGTCTCACCCGCCCAGGTGGGTCTCGAACCCACGGGCTCAGGCAATCCACTCACCTCAGCCTCCCAAAGGCGCAGGATTACAGGCTGAGCCACTGAGCCTGGCTAAAAATAGCATTTTTAAAAATACTTTTTTGTCAGTTATATATACATACATACATACAGAGAAAAAAAGAGAGAGGGAAAATTGATTATTCAATTCTGCTTGTTTTAGAATTTTAGAGCCTTGTTATAAATAAAATGGGCTCTTGCTTAATTTTTGGTACCAAGTTAATTTTTCTTTATTTTTTTTTTTGAGTTGGTGTCTCACTTTGTCCCTAGACTGGAGTGCAGTGACATGATAATGGCTCACCGCATTCTTGAACTCCTTGGCTCAGACAATCCTTCCATCTCAGACTCCCAAGTAACTGGTTCTACAGGCACATACCACCATGCCTGGCTAATTTTTTTAATTTTTGTAGAGACAAGGCCTCACTGTGCTGCCTGGGTTGATCTTGAACTCTTAGGTTCAAGCAATCGTCCTGCTTCAGTCTCCCAAAGTGCTGAGATTACAGGCCTGAACCACTGTACCTGGCCCAGGATGTCACTTCAGAGATTAGATTAGAAAAGACCCCAGCTTCTATCTTGCTCGCCCTATCTCTCCCTCTCTCTCTCTCTCTCTCTCTCTCTCTCTTGCTTTGATGGCAGCCTACTTCCATGTTGTAACTGCCTTATGGAGAGGCCCATAAGCAAGGAACTGTGGAACCTTCAGTCATAGCCTGGGAGGCACTGAATCCTGCCAACAACCATGTGAGTGAGCTTGGAAGTGTATCCTCCCCCATCAGTGCTTGGGATGACTGCAACCTGGCCAACTCCTTGAGTGTAGTCTTGTTGTAGACCCTGAGACAGAGGCCGTCAGAAGCTGCTCCCAAATTTCTGACCCACAGGATCTGTGAGATACTAAATGCGTGTTATTTTAAGCTGTTACATTCTGGGGTCACTTGTTACACAGCAATAGATAACGAATACATGGAGACTTAGTTACTGCAAGAAACAGATATTACTCCACTTAGCTGTGGAAACAAGGGGAAGGATTGAGATTATTCATTTGGAAGAAGACACTGCAGAACTGGGACCCAGACCTGAGGAAGAGGCACTGTTCAGCTGTCCCTTGTAGCTTGTAGAACTGAGAGAACAGACACCACAGAATGGTACCAAACCCATGAGAAGAGGGTGCTTTTAGCTGGTGCTGGTATATGTGAGAGGGTACACATTCTGAGAATGTGAAAGAAAACCTGAAATGTGGAACCCACTACCACCGCCAGGGTGAAAAACTATGGCTTAGAGGATGCTGACAGGATCAGCAAGCCAAAACTGAAAGAAATAAATACCTCTTCTTCTTTCTCCCATCCAGCCTCCCTCTAGAGCTCCTTATCCACAAAACCTAACAGGGAATCCACTGGCAAAGGAGTCATGTGGTTAGAGAGTCCCAGCCTCAGCAACAAAATACAGGGCATAGAAGGCTGGGTTTGGAATTGAGAAATCATAGCTGACACCTGGCACAATCCACCCCTCTACACACACTTGAACTTCCATACAACATGCAGCTATCCTTTGTACCAATAAAGATGCTCTTATGTCTCCCAGAGAAAAAAGACATAAAATTCCAAAAACAATCTGTGGTCATTTTCCTGTCTCTGGATGAAGTGCATATCAATTCTACTTGAATATTTAGTTGCAGTTCTTCTGGAATGTTCTGTAGTTTAAAGACTGAATTTCATTTTATTTTTCAATGAGATGTTCATACCAGTAGTATTTACCTTAGTGAAAAATAAGAAACAAATCAAGCACAGAGGTAATGACATTGGCAAAGAACACTGATTGAGATAGACCTGGTTTGGATCATAGCACCACAGATGGTGAACTTGAGTATGTGACTTCAATATTCTAAACTTCAGTTCTCAGATGTGCAAAATGGAGTCACATTTCCTAACTCATGAGAAAAAAAGAGGGTTCTGCTGAATGGGAGAATGTTTGTGAAGCATTTAAAAAGTCATCAGTTTGTGGTAGCTTTGATTGGCTAGTAAAGCCGATAGTCAAAGGCCATCAAAGGAGCTTTCCAGGTAAGGGAATTCTTGAGCTCTGAAGCAGATGTAGGAATGAAGAGAGGACTTTTAACACAGTTGATCATTCCCTCCTCCTCAAAACTTTCTTCATTTGGCTTTTGAGGTCTCACTCTACCAAAGGCTAAATTTTAAAGTTAAGTTAACCATCACCAATACTTAAATAAATTGTAAATTATAAGGGAAGGAAGAAATAGAGAGAAGAAATGAGTGTTTGTGTAATTATACATGTGTAAATAATATGTAAGGAAGAAACCATGCATAGTTGTTACAGTCCTCTTTTCTGTACCAGATCACCAGGCAGAGTTGATATTTATTTATTTGTTTTTTTTTCCAAAGTTTTTTTCTTTCTTTCTTCCTTCCTTCCTTCCTTCCTTCCTTCCTTCCTTCCTTCCTTCCTTTCTTTGTCAGAGTTTCATTCTGTTGTCCATGCTGGAGTGCAACCTCGACCTACTGGATTCAGGCGGTCCTTTTGCCTCAGCCTTCCAAGTAGCTATAACTACCATGTCCAGGTCATTTTTTATTTATTGTAGAGACAAAGTCTCGCCATGTTGCTGAGACTGGTCTCTAACCTGTGGGCTCAGGCAATCCTCTCGCCTCTGCCTACCACAGCACTGGGATTATAGGCATAAGGCACCACACCCGACCAGAGTTGATATTTATAACTTTCCTTCCTCACTACTTTTCTCCCATGTTTCCTTCCTTCCTTCCCCCTCTTTCAGGACATCAGCTGATATGGGTTCTTTACCAAGTAGAATTACTCCAGCTTTTATTTCTTTTATTTCCTTTTTTTTTTGAGACAGGAGTCTCTTTCTGTCACCCAGGTTGGAGTGCAGTGGCATGATCACAGCTCACTGCAGCCTCGACCTCCTGGGTTCAAGTGATCCTCCCACCGCAGCCTCCGGAGTAGCTGGGATCACAGGCAAGAGTCACTATACCCAGCTCCCAGTTTTCATTTCTAAAGGGCCAGAATCTTCAGTGTTCTGCTGATTTTTCTGCTAAGTATTACTGTAGGACATAGAAGTACTAAAAAAATGCCCCCAAGCAGCCCCAGGGCTCTAGACAGTCCTCATTGTATGGCAGCAATTTAATTTATCCTTGGTAATCAGATCTACCACTCCAGCAGGAAGATTGACTTCCTTCTTTGCCTTTTGGTTTAGTGACCCATAATGGTTTGATTTACCGGAATCTGTTGTGTTCCCTGGTGAAAGTGTTCTTCCCTTGGGTCTTCAGACTTCAAAAAGCATCTGAACAAAGTTCTGTGAGGGAGTTATTAGGTAAATCAGTGAGAGGAGTCATTCTTCCTCTTAATCCTTGACACTTGGATCCATGTATTTTGTCTATGAGTAAAACAACAACATATATTGGTTGCTGATTCAAAGTGTAGACTGCATCCTGTAAAACAGAGTCCTAAACCTTCATGGTATTGGCTCCCAGCTGGCACCATGAATAGGTCTTCAGTGGGTGTCCCATTCCACCATTTTATCTGGCGCACTGCTTTGTACAAGACAAAGACGACAGGTCTTATGGGTAGGGATGAGGCCCATTGCCTCACTTCTTTGGCAAAATGTGTTCCTTGATCAGAAGTCATGTTGAGTAAACCAAGACAGTCAATAATGCATTTTGCAAGATCATGGAATCAAGACAATAGCCGAGTATTAGGGCATTCTCTGCTTCAGCTGGGAGGCATTAGCACCCCTAGACATGAAGGGAGAAGGGGAAGAAATAGTGAGACTCAGGGAAGGTACCCCACCCACCTTGGCAGGAGCTGTGGTCACAAAGAACACAACTATTGTCAGAGGCACAACACAGGAGCAGAGAGGAATCAGGAAAGAAATACTGCAATCTCCTTCTCCCACTGCCCTTTGATCTCTAGCCAGTGCCTCCCTTTGTCTGATCCCCAAAGTACCAGAGGGCAAAAGAGTGGCAGTGATGCCTCAGAGATGTCAGACTCCCAGGGCCAAGGCAGAGCAGAGAAAGGCAGAGTATGGGCTTGGGTGGGGGTGGGGACCAACCCATGAAAGAAGAATTCAGGGAAAGGGGGTCTGGAAGGGTTTTCTTGTAACTTTGAAGTCCTAGGTAGAAAACTGAGGAACTTAGGGTCCCAATTAGTATGCTCACTGCTCACTTCTTTGTTGGAAAGTCGACTGGAGCTGGGAGTGAATGGCTGGTTGCATAGTTGCTGTGGAAACAAAAGATCTGAAGGCGCCCTGCCACCGCCTGAACAAATGCCTGCAGATGGGCATGCGTGTCTCCTGGAGACCAGGGACATGACTGGTAGTGATATGCCAATCTACAGGAAGGTGATCATATTTTAGGAGTAATATTCAAATTTATCTTGTCATTTTGGAAAAAACTCAAGATCCAGAGTTAGATCACAAGTAATAAAGAGCCCTCTGTTTCCAGGGTAGGAAAGGGGCATGCATGGTCATTCCCATTTTGCAGAAATGGTAAAGAGATGACATGGACATAGAGCTAGGGCTCAAGAATTGGTGGTTGTTAATAATGACATGAAGCTAGGGCTCAAGAATTGGTGGTTGTTAATAATAAAACTGCAATTCAGGTTGGGTGCCATGGCTCATGCTTGTAATCCTAGCAGTTTGGGAGGTCGAGGCAGGAAGATCGCTTGAGCCCAGGAGTTCGAGACCAGCCTAGGCAACATAGCAAGACTTCGTCTCTACAAAAAAAATTTTTTAAAAATTAGCCGGGCATGGTGGTGGGTACCTATAGTCCCAGCTACTCAGGAGACTGAGATGGAAGAATCACCTGAGCCCAGGAGGTCGAGGCTACAGTGAGCCATGATCATGCCACCGCACTCCAACCTGCATGACAGAGTGAGACCCTGACTAAAAATATTAATAATAATAATAATAAAACTGCAATTCAAGCAAGGATGAGAAGAAAAACATCCAAAAGAAACAGGAAAATGATGGTATGGCATCGAGCAGCGAGGCTCTACAGGGCTACGTTCCTGACTTCTTTATCTTGGCATCATTGGCACCAAGCCTGGGCCCTAGCAAGGGGCACCCACTCACAGCTGATACATGAATAAAAACAACACAAAAGCAATTCTAGTGGGGGAGAGGCACTGAGGTCTGAGGCAGATGGCCACCCATGGGATGGAGTTACTAACAAGACCCGATGGAAGTTTGAATCTAAGGATGTGAAGATGACTACTCTCCCATCTTTGGGATGTGGGGGGATGGAATTGAAGCTTCATATCAATGGAGAAGCCGAGATTGTCCAAAGTAAAATAGTTCATGGGGGAGATGGGTGGAGAGGCCTTACAAATGAAGGTCTAAACACACCTGACTTCGAGAGCAAGCACCCAGGTGGATAGGCCAGGCAAGAACCTTGCCCAAGCACCTCGGGGCCACTAGCCTGAGAATGCTGTGAATAAGATCCCCATAACATTTATTAAATGTTTACTACATGTCAGTGCTTTATGGAAATCACCCCCTTTTTTTAGGTCCAGCATCAACCCCATTGTGTCAATCCTATCATCCAGGTTTTACAGATGTGGAAATTGGGGCTCAGAGAAGTTAAGTAACTTACTTATGGTAACATGGCAAATACTGTTGGAGCCGGGCTCGGTGGCTCAGCCAGTAATCCCACGCCTTTGGGAGGCTGAGGTGAGTGGATTGCCTGAGCCCGCGGTTTCGAGACCCGCCTGGGCAGCAAGACCTTATCTCTACAATAAATCAAAAAATCAGCCGGGTGTGGTAGCGCATGCTTGTAATTCCGGCTACTTGGAAGGCTGAGGCGGAAGGATCGCCGGAGCCCAGCAGGCGAGGCTGCGGTGGCCGGGAGCGGCCACTGCACTCCAGTCTGGGCGACCGAGTGAGACTCCAACTCAAAAAAAAAAAAAAAAATACTGTTGGAGACAGAATTTGAACCTGGGTCTCAGGAATTTTGAGGGATGGTTCTGGTCTCCTGGTATTCACCCTGTGTGGGTCTCTACCCTATTGTCTGTATGACCAACAGATCATGGTAGAAGTAATGGTATGGCATTTCCAAATCTAGGTCATCAAAGATGTGATGGTTTCTGCCTCTCTCTCAGATCCCTTGCTCTCAGGAAGGTAGCTGCCATTTCATGAAAAAGGGCCCAATTGGGGAAAACAGGTGTCCAACCAACAGCCAGGCGGGGACTGAGGTTTCCTGCTAAACTACATCGGTGGGCTTGGAAGGGGATCCTCAAGCACCAGCCAAGCCGTCAGATTTCTGCAGTCCCTGCTGGTATTCTGCCAGCAACCTCCTGAGATACTATAAGCCAGAGCTACCTGTTTAGGCCACTCCCAAATTCCTGACCTCCAGAAACTGTGAGCTAATACATGTTTGTTTTTTTTAGGCCATTACATGTTTAGGGTATTCACTATGCTGAAATAGATAAGCAATATAATATTACAATAGCAACACAATTTCAGAAGGCTAATGTCATACTCAAAATTAAAATTGCCTTGAAGTGTGAGTAGGAGCTCACCTGAAAAGAAGAGCAGAGGGCACAGTGTGGGCAACAACTGAAGGCTTCAGTGCAGCATTTGAGATCCTTTTAGTAGCTGCTTCAAAGCTGGGTGTGGTGGCTCACACCTATAATCCTAGCACATTGGGAGGTGGAGGCAAGAGGATTGCCTGAGCCCACGGGTTTAAGATCAGCCTGGGCAACTTGGCGAGACCTCGACTCTACAATAAGTAAAAAAATTAGCAGGGCATGGTGGCTCATGCCTATAGTTCCAGCTACTTGGAAGACTGAGGTGGAAGGATTGCCTGAGCCCAACAGGTCGAGGCTGCGGTGGCCATTGAGCCTGCCACTGCACTCCAGCCTGGTCGACAGTGAAATTCCAACCCCCCCCAACAAAAATAACACAAAATCTCTGCCAGCCCAACAGGGGCTGTTAGACCAAATATTGCCTGTTGGAGATGTCCTGGGATGGGTGGAAACAGCCAGGCCTTTGGACTACCACCTTGTACAGTCCTGAAAAGAAAGTGACCTTGGGCTGGACATGGTGGCTCATGCCTATAATCCTAGCACTTTGGGAGGCTGAGGTGAGAGGATGGTCTGAGCCTACGGGTTTGAGACCAGCCTGGGCAACTTGGCGAGGCCTTGGCTTTACAATAAATCAAAAAATTAGCCGGGCATGGTGGCACATGCTTATAGTTCCAGCTACTTGGAAGGCTGAGGCAGAAGGATCGCCTGAGCCCAGCAGATCCAGGTTGTGGTGGCTGTAATCATGTCACTGCACTCCAGCCTGGGCGGTAGAGTGAGACTCTGATTCAAAAAAAGAAAAGAAAAGCAAAGAAATAGAAGACTGTGTGTAGGAAGCAGAAAGAATTGGGTAGACAAGCAGTAGGGGCAGATCATGGAATGTTTATGTCAGGTCAAGATGTCTGATCTCCACACTGTAGGAAGTAGTGAGCCACTGACCAATTACAATAATGGACCAAGGTAGTGAAGAGGATGGACCTTTTTTTGGGTTTTGTTTTGTTTTGTTTTTTAGGTAGGATCTTACTGTTCTCCAGGCTGGAGTGCAGTGGCACGATCACTGCTCACCGCAGCCTCGACCTTCTGGATTCAGGGGATCCTTCTGCCTCAGCTTTCTGAGTAGCTGGGACTTATAGGCAAGTGCCACCACAATGCCTGGCTAGTTTTTTTTGCCATTTTTTTGTAGAGACTAGGTCTTGCTATGTTGCCGAGGCTGGTCTCGAACTCAAGCAATTTGCTTGCTTTGGCCTCCAAAACTGCTGGGATTACAGGCATAAGCCACCATGCCTGGCAGAGGACAGACTTGTTTTTTTAAAAAAATAAGACCATAGAGATAGATATTTGTTAGGAAACTTATTGCACTGGTGGGAGATGTTGAGAATGTGGGCATGGATCATGGGGGGAAAAGAAGAAGGGGGTGAAACAGGGACTAGGATGAACAGAAAAACTGTGGGTTCAACACAGAGGGAGTCCGGGTGTGAGAGAAAGAAAGAGAGATACAGAGACAAAGCCCGAGAGATAAGCTCTTCCTTCCACAAGGGACACCGAGCTGCTGGTATTTTTAATTTCAAGATTTAGGACAAGACCGAGAATTAACACATCAAAAGATCCTATGAGGAAAACCATTTAAAAATAGGATCTTTTTTCCATTTCTGCACAGGGAGAAAGTTTAAGCTCTCCTCACTATGAGTCTTCAAGCATAAAAGGCTTTCTTTCCTTCCATGAGGTTGAGAACAGCTGTGGACTGTTGAGACCAGGACCAAAGGGGAGACCTCAGATTGCAAGAGAAGAGCTCTTGGTTGGACTGATGTTTCTGCATCCTGAGGGTCATCAGGCAGCCAGAGAGGGCAAGGAGCAATCTCTTCTGCAGTTTCGGAAGGCCACGGGAGTGCCAGGGAGATCTTGCCCAACAGCCCTCCAAAGAGGCAGGAAGCAGGAGGCCTCTCTTCCAGCAGCTGAGGTCTGTGGGCAGACGAAGCTCTCTCTGATCAATGGGCTCCAGCCTGGCACATTCGGGGCAGAGGGATCCACTCATCTATCACCAGCATAATGGACCCCGCCCTGCACTTTAGCGTCTTCTTGTTACTGGAAGCGTTTTCTGCCTTCTCAAGTTTCTTTGTCAACAGTCTCCAGGAAGCAGCCCAGGCCGCTGCCCCGCAAGGTGAATGCAAGCTCACGTTTGATTTGTGACTGCTTAATCATTGCCTTGATCACTGCTCAAGTTCTGCCTTTGTTTCCAGAGACTTCATGTGGGAAAACTTCCCTTTCTATCTTGAAGTTAACCGGGAGGCAAAGAGGAGTCTACTGAGATGCAGAACCTTGAAGCTCATGTGGAAAAAGGACTTTGCTGGAGCGTGTGTGAGTGAACCATAAAGGAGGTTCAGACATTTCTACAAATATTTTGACACCTTCATACACTCATTCACTTCCCCACCCCTTGGGTCCATAAGAGACTCAGCTACCAAGGCAGGCAACTCAAAAAAACCAGAAGCCAAAAAAACCCCCAAAACTGTGGGTTCAACAGAGGTGGTAGGGAAGATGAAAACACAGGAGGGACAGTGAAAAGAAAACCATGCTTTGATTTAAAAAAAGAAAAAAAAAAAAATTAGAGGAGGCAAGGTGGGTCTCTCTCATTTTTCCTTTTTTTTTTTTTAGTTGGAGTCTCACTCTGTCACCCAGACTGGAGTGCAGTGGCTGCTCCCGGCCACCGCAGCTTCGACCTGCTGGGTTCCGGCGATCCTTCCACCTCAGTCTTCCAAGTAGCTGGAACTACAGGCGTGCGCCACCACACCTGGCTAATTTTTTTATTTATTGTAGAGATGAGGTCTCGCCAAGTTGCCCAGGAGGGGTCTCGAACCCGCGGGCTCAGGCAATCCACTCACCTCAGCCTCCCAAGGTGCAGGATTACAGGCTGAGCCACCGAGCCCAGCTCCATTTTCTTTTAATGGCATGTATCACTCTGCACATATTTTGCCCATGTGTTTGTTTGCTTGTTTGTTTGAGTTGGAGTCTCACTCCGTCACCCAAGCTGGAGTGTAGTGGCACGCTCACGGCCACCCCAGCATCAACCTGCAGGGCTAGGCGATACTTTGGTCTCAGTCTTCCAAGTAACTGGAACTACAGGCACACGCTACCATGGCTGGCAAATTTTTTGATTTAATGTAGAGAGGAGTTCTCACCATGTTGCTCAGGCTTGTCTTGAGCCACAGGCTCAGGCAATCCTCTCTCCTTGGCCTCCCAAAGTGCTGGGATTATAGACTTGAGCCATCGCTCTTGGCCCATGTGTTTGTTTTTATTGTTATCTATCTCCTCTTCTAAAATGAAAGCCCCACAGAACTGTGGCTCTATTCAGTCTTGTTCATCTCTGCATCTCCAAGGCCTGAAATAAAAATAGGCACCCACTAAACATCTGAGTGAATGAGTGAATGAGTAAACACTGAAAGAATGAGTGAAGGAATGAAGACGCCAAAGGTAGACTCTTAGACCGGTGGGCCTGGGCAAGGTTTTCAGTTCCAGTCCATCCTGACCACATAGGTGAGATGCATTCATTTCACTTCGTCTCATGAGTTAGAGACTCATTTGGGGAATGGGCATCCTTTAGAGCTGCGATATTTCTGAGAGGGGACATCAATGGCTGTTCATACTTACCCTGATCCCCAGTCTAACTGCTTCTCAAGCAGATCAGGGAACATTGGAAGTAGGAGAGCCTTGATGAGTCCTCCAAAGTCCTGGGTTTAGAGCGGTGGGGGGATCTCTGAAGCCAGAGCAGGAGGTAGAACAGTTTCTAATGCAAACTCTACCCTGCATGAGCAACAAAATCCAGAGTGGACAGCAGGGCCCCCGAGGATAGCCAGAGTATCAGATGCTACATGCAGCTCTTCTGTTAGCTTCTTCCCTATTTTTCTATTTTTGAACTTATAGGATGCATCAAGACTGTCCTATGCCCCATGCCCCCTGCTCTGAATGCCTATCTCCTCGGTGCTAGGGGCCTTAGCCCCCTGTCCATGGGAAACAGTTAGAGTTGTGGGAAACAAATGCACCTGTCCAAAATCAAAGGGTGGACACAGAGATATGGAGTGTAGCAGAAACAAGACTTTAATGGCAGTCTTGCAAGATCCAGTGTCTGGTGAGCAGGCACACCAAAGCAGGAAGAATCAGCACTTGTATTCCTACAATGCACGTCCCTCGCCTGGTTCCTCATTGGAGGAATACTTGCAGGAGTTACATGCTTTGCTGTAGGACATCTACATGTTACATGTTGATTGGTTTTACAGAATTATCTCATTTACATGTTGTATTTGCTGATTGGCTTATAGGATTACTATTCTGATTGGATTCTGCCAAAAGTTTAAACATGTAGCCCACCAAAGTAAAAAGCCTGCAAAAACGAAACTTGAAGAAGCAGGAAGTGATTCAACAAAGACATTTAAACATGGCTCAGCGTTCATTTTGAAAATAAATCATTTTATTTCTTACAGAGTGGGGATCAGGGTAAGTATAAACAGCCATTGATGCCCCTTCTCAGTAATGTCTGCGCTCTAAAGGATGCCTATTCCCCAAATGAGTCTCTAATTCATTTCCTTCCTTTTTCTTTTCCTTGTGCAAATTCATATATGCAGAGAGGGGGACACGTAGCAACCCAAAGGTATCTGGTCCACTACCAAGGGGAGAAAAGATCTGCTAGAAGCCCAAACTTTACCTCCATGAAGCCTACTTATGCAGCAAACCCACATTTGCACTCCAAAACTCTAAATTTAAAATAAACAAATAAGTAGAAATAATTTAAAAATTCACATATGCATTTAAAAGGATCATTGTCAAGTTTCTCCCTCATTTCTAGGTGCTTTGTAATACTAAGATATCTTACAGAAAGGGGTGTTCTCTAGTTGTTTGTAACTCAAGGTAACTATAGATGTATCATTTCAAAATGAAGTCAGTCTATTTTCTTTTTTTTTTCTTCAACTTTTAATTTTTTTGTTTTAAAGATGTGGGGTACAATTCAGGGTTAAGTATACACATGTTCATTACGCAGGTACCCTTGTTGATGAGGTGTGACCCCCCCCCATCAGACTCCCACTACTGCCAATCCCGCTTCCCCTGTCTGGGCACTTTCCCACAACTGCCAATTTTTTTCTTATAGTATAATAATAATTGTTCGAGGTCCACTTATGAGTGAGGACATGTGATATTCAGTTCTTTGTTTCTGTGATAGATCGCTCAGTATTATAGACTCTAAGTCAAGCCATGCTGTGGCTGAGGCTTCATGGGAGACACAAAGGGAGAAAACACTGTGCACCAGTTCCACATCTGCTGTCTTATTTGATTTTTACAACAGTCTTATGAGACAGTGATGCCCATTTTATAGATAAGGAAACTGAGGTACCATGATAGGTGACTTGCTCAAAGTTACATATCTAATCAATAAGAGAGCTGGCATTAAACCCACATCCATCTGACTTCAAAGTCTGTGCTCTGCCACTATGCCATGCTGAGAGTTCACGTCCCAATCCAAGAGAGACAACACAGCCAACAAAAGGATCAATGGCAGGAAAAAAATAAAACGATAAGAACTAATTTGCATGAGGATATGACCAGTTGCTGGTGATATAGGCCATGGCGTGGTAACTTCAGAGTAGGCAGAGATCTGTAGGCCACAGTGAACAGGAAAGAGGAGAGACTCAGCTTAGACTTCGAAGACGTTGTCTCGATGAAGCAGGGGAGAAGAACACACCTGGCAAAGAAAAGAGCATCCGTACAAGGGCAGAAGTGGGCGAGCACGTGCATGTTATGAGTAGACAGGTCAAGTCTATATAGAAGTACACTGGGAGGTAATATGGGGACGTTTGAGACCAAGTGTGGAGGGCCTTGGCTGCAAATGGAGTCGGATTTCTTGGGTAGGCAATGAAGAACGCTTGAAGACTTTTGGCTGGAGAATGATGTAGCTAAGACAGTGCTTTAGTGTATATGGAAAGCCATGCACAAAATAGATTGTCTGGGAGGGAACAAAGCAAAGGAGAGCCTGGATTAAGGGGAAGCAAAATCAAATGGAACAGAAGGATAAATGGATATTTCTCATAGTAAAGGTGTGAAGGTCTGTTTTTTCAAGTACCACATCTGGTTGAGTCTATGGAAATTTGAGGTGTCATTAGGTACTGTCAACTCTGGATTTTGTTGCTCACTGAGGGTACAGCCATTGTTATCTTCCATGGACTCAGCACCAACCAGGCCACTGAGGCTGTCCCTGGGGCTACAGCTGGTCCAGTGGGTAATCTGTTAAAGCTTTCAGGAGAAGGAGGGTCAGTGGGGGCCACCTCTTGAAAAACACACGCTGAATGTCGATGCTGGAGAATTCTGAGCTCATGACTAGATACAACACCAGGAGGAGAAGGCAAAGGCAAAAGGTGGGAAGACAGACATTGAAGTATTGTAAGTGAATGGGTCCGGTATTCACGGAACCTGGGGCTTGTTTTAATGGGCATTCAGGGTCCTAGTACATCATGGGTCCGTGTACATTGAAGATATAGGGCGAGGTGAGCAGCTTTAACGTCTCTAAACTTCCACATCTCTATCACAGCACCTAGCATAATGCATAATGCATTATGATTACCGAGTTTCATATCTATCTTCCATACTAGACTGTGTACTCTCTTTGGGCAGGGACTGTTTTCTGTTCATCTACATTCCTGGAATCTGTTACAAAGCCCAGCACATGGAAGATGTCCATAACTTGGATCAGGGTGGTGGCAATGATCATAAGGAGAACCGTCAGTTTCTAGATGCATTTTGAAGGTAAAGCCAATGGGTTTCCTAATGGATTGGGTATGGAGTATGTAAGCAAAAGAAGCTTAAAGGAGTCAAGGGTTTTGCCTTGGAAAACCGGAAGGGAAAATTACAATCGTCTAAGATGAAGAGGGCTACAAGTAGGACAGATTTCAGAGAAAAGATCATGGGTTCACATGTGAACATGCTGACTTTGGGGGTCCATTACGTCCAAGTAGAGTTGGTGAATGGCAGTAGTTTTTAAAATTTGAAGTTGAGAGAGAGAGATTTGCTATCAGAGATGTAAGTTTGAGAGTCAGCTGCAGAAAGATGCCAGATGTGGTGGCTCACGCCTATAATCCCAGCACTTTCGGAGGCCAGGGTGAGAGGATTGATTGAGCCCATGGGTTCGAGACCAGCCTGGGCAACTTGGCAAGACGTCACTTCTACAATAAATCAAAAAATTAGCTGGGCGTGGTGGCGTATGCCTGTAGTTCCAGCTACTTGGAAGGCTAAGGCGGAAGGATCACCTGAGCATGTCACTGCACTCCAGCCTGGGTGACAGAGTAAGACTCTGACTCAAAAAAAAAAAAACAACTTGAAATTAGTTGTTATAACCAAGGCAGTGAGCACAGACAAGGAAGAGGTTCAAGGTCTGAGCCCTGGAATATTACAATAATAAGGATCTGTAAAAGGAGACGCCAGCAAGTAAGACTGATAACGAGCAACCAAGGAGATAGGAAAACAAAAGCAAAAAAAACAAGAGAAAGTGAGAGTCCTGAAAGCCAAGTGATGAAAGCATGTCAAGGAGTGGGAGGGATCAACTGTGTCAAAAGCTACTGATAACTCAAGTAAGATGAGTCAGAACTGCCCATTGGATTTAGCATGTATGGATGAGACTTCAGAGGTGCAGGGGGAGGGAGGCTGGATGGGTGAGTTTAAGAGAAAGTAGAGGAGAAGCACTAGAGACCACCAGTACAGATAACTCATCGTGGGGGAACCGCCAGGAGAGCAGCAAGATGGGGTGGGAACTGGTGGGCAAAGGGGGAATTGAGAAGCCATTTGTTGAGGTGGGAGAAACATCAGCGTGTTTGCACTGAAAAGCTTTGATCCTCAGTCTTCCATCTCATAGTTATGACTCCTCAATTGTAATTGCATCAAGGGTGAGGATATAATGTCTTTCCTTCATTCTTGACATGTGATATAGAGTAGATACTTAGCAAATATTTACCTAATAAATGATTATGCATAAAACAGTTTGTAAATTCTCAGATCCACAATTCTGTCTGTTAAGGGAAAGTAATAGCACCTACCTCAGAGAATTAAATAATGTAAGACACAAACAGTATACAGCAAAGAGACTGGTATGCTTAGCATATGCTCAGCAAATGGTAGTTTTATTATTTGTTCAGTGCCTTCTTTCTAAGGCTAGCACATCTGAGGCCCAGAAAATAGTTTGCTCAAAGTTGCATAGTCCTGACAGAGCTAATAGTCTCTTAGACTTATATTCCTTACCTTTTTCCACATAATCAGAGAAATCACCTACAAATGCCCAAGCAATGTGGATGTGGTTGTGTTTGAGCTTCTTGTAGATTGCAGAGTTGATGAGAAATCTGGGTATTAGGAATTAACAGCAGCTCTGAAATCCCTTTATAATCTTCCTATGTGGCTAACATATGCCTTCCTGTCTAATTTATCAGGATGCTCTAGAAAGTCGGTCCTCACACATGCTCCAAATTCCTCTCACAGCTTAGAGCTCTCTAAATTTAATTTCCTTGTTTTACCAGAATTCTGGTTTTAACATTTTGAGTAGCAATCTTTGTTACTCTTTTTATCCCCAAGTCAAAGGACAAAGCAAAACTATATGCCCATTTTGTTCATTATTCATTATTATATGTCTAGATGGCTGACTCTTTTAGTTTATGACTTCAGGTGACAATGTAGATAGAGATCCAAAAATATGTTTCCGGGCAATATTAATAGAAACATTTATGATCTTAGAACACACCCTCTCCCACTCTATTTGCAACAGATGAATAGCCTGTTCTTGCTAGGATGAATGAGAATATATACATTTGTCAACATTTATTAGTGGAGTGCTATATGTAGCTATTCCTTTAATAAGACAGTAAGTCTTCTGCAGAGTTTATAGATTGTCTTTCATCCAAAGGCCTCAAAGAAACTTTGCTAACACTGCATCATTATTCATCATTCAACTTGCCCAGAGAGGCAAGCAGTGGTTGTTTCAGAGAGAGAAACTGAGGTTCCAAAAAGGTTTACGTGACTTCTAAGGATCATGAACAGGGGCGAGAGAGAGAAAGAGAGAGAGAGAGCGAGAGCTAACTCGGCACCAAGCCCAGATTCCAGTCACGTATGCCAAAGACCCAGCCTTCCTCTCTAAATGTTTCCTTCTGATAGAAAATGCAATTTGCTCCCTTGATCTAGTAATGAACTCTGAACTCTTCTTCAATGACAAGGGGAAGCCAACGCTTATTTTTGAAGTTACTTCAAGTCATAAAATGCTTGATTCACTGTATTAAATAATAACATTGAAATGAGTGACAAGCTTTGTAGTCATAATGATAGCTTGGATTTAAATGGTGCCTGTGCTCTGAAAAGCAGTGCAGTTCACAGGCTTCTGAAGACCTTTGGTCTCCTTTGGCTACCCCTCTTCTTGACTTCAAGTACTGGAGCTCTTTCTCACAGGTCTTTTTTTTTTTCTCAACCACTCCCCCTCACCGTCCGTCACACACACCATTTTCCGTTCATTCAGTTATTTCTTCTGATGCCTCAGGAGAACTCCCTCTCAAGATAAACTCCCTGCTTTAGCTGGATTTGAAGATAGACGCCCAGGCTTTCTGGAAGAGGCTTGGGAATCTCCCAAAAGCTCTTACTGGGATGAGTTAAGAGCTCACCTTGCTTGGAAGTAAAGGATCAATGACGCAAAGGCTGATTAGAACTCATCAAACATTCAGGTGCTCCTCTAAAATTCCTAGCCCCTTTCCTATTGATTCTAGGGCCTTATAACTAGTTCCAGCCAACCAAAGGAGAGGCAGTTGAGAACAATATTCTTCCTCCACTTCTCTCCTAACTTGCTGCAGTGAATTCAGAGGTCGCATCTTCCAAGGTCTGCAAGACGTAGGGTGATGGCCCTCCTGACTTCAGACTTCACGTGAGCATGAAACAAACTTTTATCAGGTTAAATCCTCGAGGTTTTTATTGTGGCAGTTGCTATCAATTACTGTGACTAACCCCAGGAGTAAAATATTGCCATAATAATAAAAAAAAAAAATCCAGGGGATGTGGCATTAGCTTAGTTGTCAGGCTGAATAGATGGCAATCCGTGATATGCAGTGGCAAAAAGCTTTGAGAAAAGAGGCTTGCAAGAACTTAGAGGACAGACTGTGAGCCAACCGAGCTTATAAGTGTAAGGTAGGACCCAGCACACTTTCCTATAAAGAGCCTGATGGTGAATATTTTCAGCTTTATGGGTCATACAGACACCTTCGCAAACACCCAACTCTACCATTGTAGTGTGAAAACAGCCATAGATAACATGTAAATGGGTAAGCTGGGCTGTGCTCAGGCCAAACTTTATTTATAAAAACAGGTAGCACTCATGATTTGGCCTGTTGGCTATTATTTGCGATCCTGAGTCTAGGGGAAGAGTTTGAATAACAAAATGTTAAGTTTGTATTACCACTGGCTGCATTTGACAAGGAACTAACATCTAGTTTACAAGAAAAAATTTAATGAGAAATCAGAAATTTGGGTCCCCAACTTTCCATAAGCCATAAGTGGGCTAAAGATGCTGTGCAGCTACCAATGCCTTTTCTGTTGTGGAAAAAGAGGAAAAGTGCACAGGGAGAAACCGCCTAGAGAGCAGAGCGGGGGAGGGGTGGGGAGGGTGTAGGAGAGTATGTGTGCATGAGAATAAAGAACTGAAAAAAGTCAGGGACAAGCCAGGTGAATATTCAGCTAGGCGAGTATATGGGAAAAGAGCAGAATTATTGAAAGTGCAAAGGCCCTGGGGCAAGACTATGTCTAGTGCATTCAAGAAAACACAAGGATGCCAGTGTGGCTGGACCAGAGGGAACAAGGGATGAGTTGAGGGCTGGTAGTAAGAGATAACATAAGAGGGAGGGCAGATGGGCATGGAGCACTCTTGGAGGGTAAATCACACAGGGCCTTAAAGTAATATTGAAAATGCTGGCTCATTCCAAATGAGTTGGGAAGCCATTGACAGTGTTGAGGCAACAGAGACACACTCTGACTTACGTTTTCAAAGGATCATTCTGGTTGCTGGGCTGAGACGAAAACAAAGTGGGGGAAAGATATAAGCAATAAGACCAGCAAAGAGTCACTTGCAGTAATCCAAGCAAGAGATTATTCATTTATACAATCATTCATTCATTCACTGCACAAGTATTTCTTAGTTACCTCCTAAGAAGACATTGCCATCAATATCACATCATCAAGTTACTGTGGGGTATTTTCCTCAAACAACAATACTGTATCTACACTATAGAAGAAAATCATAATTACTATACTTTGGTAACATTGTTAGTTCCTGAAGACTGAAGGCTTGGAAAAAAATCATAAGAAAAATTTTTATCTTTAACTTTTGAGGAAATTTCTAATAAAAACGATTAGCTTATGGATTTTGGAGATGATAAATAATGTGCTTAAGATCAAATGACATCTTTATGATATTTGCTATGTTATACAGTGAAAAATTGTTAATATAAATCTCTCTTCCCTACCAGAAAGTTTAAACTGGTAACGTGTAATTCTGGACTGAACCTTGAATTGAAAAAAAAATTCTTAAGTGATATTACTAAAACAATTGGCAATATTGTAATATGGACTGTAGGTTAGATAATAATATGTCAATGTCATATTTGCTGAATTTTTTAGCTGCAGTGTATTTATATAAGATAATAATATCCTTGCTCTTAGGAAATTTACACTGAAAGATTAAAAGGTACACATAGGCCAGACTTGGTGGTTCAGCCTGTAAGCCTGTAATCACAGCATTTTGGGAAGCTGAGGTGAGTGGATTGCCTGAGCCCAAGGGTTCAAGACCAGCCCTGGGGAACATGGCGAGACATCATCTCTACAATAAATCACAAATTAACTGGGCATGGTAGCATGTGCCTGTCGTTACGGCTACTTGGAAGGCTGAGGTGGAAGGCTCGCCAGAGCCCAGCAGGTCAACACTGGGGTGGCCATAAGCGTGCCACTGCACTCCAGCCTGGGCAATGGAGTGAGACTCTGACTCAAACAAAAAACAAAGCAAAAAAAAAGGCATGCGTAAATAGAGAAAGAGCATGAGGTATGTAACTTACCCTTGAGTGCTTCAGGAAAAAACACGTACAGTGCATATATATATTATGCGTACACATATATTTCATGTGAATATGTATGCATGCATATATTGAAAGACATATGTGTGTGTATATGACAGGATCTTCAATAAGTTCATGGAAAATGCATATTTATGAAAAAATGCATGGAATTCAAAATTTTTTGCATCAAAATAAACTCACTAGCTTATTATAATGTGTCTGAACAAGATCAAATTTGAGGCACTAAGAAGAATAAGACATCATGGCAACAGTTTTTTGAGATGCTCAAGAAATTTTGCTTGTTCAACTTTCTGGAGGGCTGAACAATGACAGTATCTGCTTTTTATAAGAGTGTTTTGAGAAAGTTAAAACTAGTAGAAAAATACCTGGGAAAGATTCACCAGAGAGTTAATTTCCATCAGGAAAATGCTCTTGCTCATTCTTCTCATCAAACAAGGACAATTTGGGGGTAGTTTTGATGGGAAATCATTAGATGTATTAGAACCACCTGAATAGCATGAAAATGACTGATGCTTAGGTTCTACCTCCAACGATTATGGTTTATTGAGTATGAAGCTTGTGGTGGGGGGTGAGGGGGGAACAGGTAATGCATGGCCTGGACATCAGGATTTTTAAAAGCTCTGCAGGTGATTTTCCTGTGTAGCCCATTTGGAGAACCAACGAACTTCCAGGTCTCTGGTCTCGTTGTTTTACTTCAGGGAACATCTTTCCTCTATTGATAGCTTGGCAGTTTCCATCTGCAAGGCGGAGACCACGGGTGCTTAGAAGTGTCCGTGCTGGAGGCATCGTCAAAAACACCTATTTGTTCCAGAGTTTCTATAGCCAAGCTCAACATAAGAGCAGTGGGTGGGGGTTGCAAGGTGTTGCTGTGGGAAGACAGCCTTCTGCAAGAGTGAGCAGGGTGGGAAAGAGCCCTGTCGCAGAATGTTTTCTTTCAACTGACACCGTGTTCTATCCGGAAAGCTTAGGCCTGTTTCTCTAACAACCTGGAAGATCCAGGTGTAGCAAGAAACACTTGTTGCATCTGAAGGTGGCAGTCAAAGGCTGGGTCCCTGAACAGCAAGCCCACAGTGGTCTTTCCTACAGCTCGGATGTGCTCTCTGCTCCCTCCTTCTGTAAATACCCTCCTTCTACATTCTTCTAAAGTAAGTTACTTTCACCAGCCTTGGAATGTCACTTCGAAACAGCCTCTGGCATCTCTGAAGGCATTGTTCAGGTACTTTTCATCTTGAATCGCCCCTGCCCCCCTATGAAGATACATTTTCAAAGCAATGGGAGCAAGTTACTCATTCAAATGCTGTTAACAAATAACAGAACTTAAGTGTGTAATAGGTAGTTACTCAACTTTGAAAATTTGCCCTGAAGAGTTAAAATTTCTGCTTCACTGGAAACTGTTGGGGAGGGGGATGTCCTTGTGAGAGGAATTTTCAGACCCTGGAGTTTTATTTCTGAACTCCCTCCCTTGCGTCTGAGCTGGAACGTGAGATCCAGTGTGAGATTGCAGGAGAGGGAGGGCTGGGGACAGTTCTAGGGCCCGCAGGTGTTCAGTCCTGGTGCCAGCCAGCGAGGGCTGCTCCCCCCCCCACCACACCAGCAGACACCCGCCAGGACTTGCTGGAGCCCATGTCAGGGGAGTCGGCTTGTAAATTACTCTCTGCATCATCATTCCAGGTTGGATCACATCATAGAAGGTGGAAGGTGGGGGCCCTGCAGCCCAGGCTTCAGGTGGAGGGCTTCCTCGGAGGAATTCCACACGCAGATACTGACAGCACAGTCATGACAACCCCAGCCTTCCAGCAAACGCAGCCCAGAGCCCACATCTTGTCCCCTTGCCACCAGGGCAACCCGACCCAAAAACCAGGAGACTGGGCTCCTTATTTCTATTTTAATTATCGTTTTTTCACAAATGTTTCCTGGCATCCTGTACCATGAGAAACGGGGACAGTGCCCTCCAGGGAGGCTGCACGAGCGAGTGTTAAGTGTAGTTAAGTGTCCAATAAATGTCAGTTCTCCTCTGTGGTTTAAGAAAATACACAGGTCCCCAGGGTGGTATGCAAGGGGTGTGACCTGTGCATCCTCAAATGGGTCAGTAAGGTACCAAGGGTGTGAAGGAAGTCAAGACTCCTCCTTAGGGAAGAAAAGAGGGTTCACCTGGACTGGCCAAGTACCAAGGACGCTCAGGTTTGGTTCTCTTGTGGACAGGTCCAAGCTGAAAAGTTTCCTGGTACAGGAATTCAGAAAATATTTATTAAGGGAAGAAAGGATGATTCAGTGGTGGGGGTGGGGGTGCCATGACCGAGGCAAGAGGCAGAAGAAAAGGGCTTCAAGTTTCCACTTGACGGTGACTCCCGAGCCTGTGGGCAGAGAGCTGGGGAGAAGAGGGATGGATGGCATGCCACTTAAACCCCTGGAGTTTCCGAGAGTGTGGGGGGAGGAGGAGGGGCCGGAGACTGGAGGAGAAAGAACAGGAAGGGAAGAGTCAAGGGTGAAGTTCTCAAGTTCTCCTTTTCTCCCACTGAGAAGAGCAGGCTCTGGGAGGAGGGGTATACTTGACCTCATGGGGCTCCCCAGCCTGCCCCAGGCCACCCACCAACAGGATGCATAGATTATAGCTTAAGAGTGAATGCATTCAAGCCCAAACCCAGTACTTTACATATCTTCCCTCCAAATCTAGACACCCATGCCTGAGTTCCCTGTGATCCCACAACTTGGTTTTTTTCTGCAGAAATCCCCTTTCAAATTTCTTTTCTTAGATACCATTGATACCGATCAACATTTTTGTTTTATTTTAGTTAAATTTGCATTTATCGATTGATTATCTTTCTTTTCTTTTTTTTCTTTCTTTGTTCTTTTTTTTGAATCAGGGTTTCACTCTGTTGCCGAGGTTAGAGTACAGTGGCACAATCACAGCTTACCACAGCCTCAAACTCCGGGCTCAGGTGATATTCTCACCTCAGCCTCCTGAGTAGCTGGGATTACAGGTGTGAACCACCACACCCAGCTGATCTATTGATTTTCACACCCAGACTCATTTCAAAAAAGATTGGAGGCAGCTTCTAAAGTGTCAGTGTGGTGACCACTTGGATAAATCTGGTTTATCTCTTTTCCACATTCACAAGATATAGATGATTTTTCTAGTGTAATTGTAAAATCATATACAAAGCATCTCTGAAACCTCTGAGTTTTAAAATATGTGCAGTGCTCTTAGTATTCCTAGAAATTTCAGATAGGATTGAGCATTCTAGCTACAGAAAATTAGTCTTGTGGATAACCCCAGCCTGCTGCATCTCAGAGCTGTTTCACCATCCTGGGTTTCCTCAAAATTCTGACCTTCTGCTGGATGTGGTGGCTCATGCCTGTAATCCCAGCACTTTGGGAGGCTGAGGCGAGGAGTTCAAGACCAGTCTGGGCAACCTGGCGGGACCTCATCTCTACAATAAATCAAACAATTAGCCAGGCATGGTGGTGTGCACCTGTAGTTCCAGCTACTTGGAAGGTTGAGGCAGAAGAATCTCCTGAGCCCAGTAGGTAGAGGCTGTAGTAGCCATAATCGTGTGACTGCACTCCAGCCTGGGTGACAGAGTGAGACTCTGACTCACCCAAAAAAAAAAAAAAAGTGTTACCTTCCCAACAGGACTTCTGGAAAGAGTGTGCCTTTTAGAAACTAGGTGGATCTGGGTTCAAATCCACATTTTTCCACATCATAGCTGTATGACTTTGGACACAGTTACATCAAGTTACATGCTGGAGTTCAGTTTTTTCACCCGGAACATGCAGATGAAAGCGCAGGCCTTTCTAGGGTGCCCTAAGGACCAGAGGCAATATGTGGGAGACCCCACGCCTAACCCAGGAAGTCTCTTTGAAATAGGCCTAGCTATTACCAGGAAGAGTGTGGCATGTGGCTGATTCTTACTCTGGAGTTTGGCTTCAGAGTATGGGATGGCCAGGAGTGTGAGATCCTTGATTTTCCTTCCTTTGTTATATGCAGAGGAAAAAGCAGGTACAAAGGTTGTGTTGGAGAGAAATGTTTTATTGAATCCAAGGAATGGATGAGCATTGGAGGAGAGGGATTTTCCTCCCTTGAGGGCCCCTCTGCAGCACCCCAGATCTTGCCAGCCCAGGCCCTTTCCCAGCCAGACTTGCCTCCCATCCCACAGGGAGTCAGTTGATCCAACCAGGCACTGTAATCCTTTGCTAAAAGGCCACTTGGCTGCAGCCCAGCTCATCAAGGAAGGGTCCAGCTCTGTCCTTGGGGAGCTTCTGTGGGAGGTCCCACCCTTGGGGGCTCACACACTGTGGGAACCTGGCAGGCACACCTTCCCCTATTCCCAGAAGTTGCTTTTGGGGTTCTCTGATGTTATCTCTGTGAAACCCAGGAAAGTCCATGCGTAGCTTCACCCCAGGGTCAGGTGTCTTCTCTTTATGCCGGTGACTCCTGGCGAGATCCCCTCCTCTGCCCAAAGGGCTAAGAGAAGGCGATGGGAACAAAGAAAGGGCATATTGTTCATTTTTGTTGTGTCTATGAATTTTCAGCGTATACCTGTCTTCTGAAAACATCTGAAAGGCTTATATAAAGCATGACCCAGGAGGAGACATTTAAACATGAAACGAAGCAACCTGTCTTGCCGGAGCAGATCACCGGTTTTCCAAACACCAGACTGAGCCGGGAGGAGGGAAGCAGCGTGACGGCCTCCATTCGTGAGTCCGTCAGCCCCTGGCACCCACCATCCTATTCATTGTTCATGACACTATACAATAAATTTTGTTACCCCCACTTTACAGATAAAGAAATTGAGGCTCAGAAAACTGGAGTAAATTGCCCAAAGACCCACAGCTAGAATCCGGGGTTGAACTCAGCCTGGGTGATTCCAGAGCCCTCAGCCTTAGCCATCACACAGTACCCCCCTGTATCATCCCGCTCCTAGTCACTCAGTGTGGACTTCCTAAGACATAGCAAGAGACACCCGAGCTAAATGACACTCGTCCCTCAAATGGGCTAAGCAGCATGGTGTCTTTGTGTGATGCCCGTCAACGAAGAATGAACTGCCTCTTACATCTGATCTGCTTCTCATATTTATGATTTTTGCCCGATCCTGGTGGGCATTTGAGTTTGCGATCCTTGGACCACAACATGTCCACTGTCATTAGTATGACAAATTTCAACTCCGGCTTATTTTGACATCAGTATGCTTTGGGGCAGCCTTGGGAGGCTAAGAAGTCCCCTAAATAGCTTCCAATT
The DNA here is from genome assembly GCF_000164805.1 of Carlito syrichta. NCBI lineage: Eukaryota > Metazoa > Chordata > Mammalia > Primates > Tarsiidae > Carlito > Carlito syrichta. The sequence goes on along the minus strand of NW_007249323.1, from coordinate 356,820 downwards.
CAACTCCAATATAAAGAACCATTACAAGCCGATTGGAAGGGTGGGAAAGTGCACATCAAAGACAGTTTCCATTAGGCTCAAATCAATGCCAGTCTTCTAAGAACAACAGGGCATTAGGAGAGAACAGAGTGGGCTATTGGGTTATTGTCACCACCACCACAACAGAAAGGTTTAAATAGTCCTTTCTTTGCTTGATGAGAGACACAATCCCAGATCACGGCCTTGGGTGGATGTGAGTTTTCCTGTCTGCGGAATCTCGGTGGTTTGGAGAGGGCTGGGGCACAGCCCTAGACATTGTTGTTTCAAACAAGAAGTCCACCTTACCAGAGAAAGGCAAGACAAAATGTTGTTTTCCTCTTTGTCATCCATGAAAGCACATTGGACTTGTGAAAAGAATGTGCCTTTTTGAAACTAGGTGGACCAGGGTTCAAATCCAGATTGTTCCACATCAAAGCTGTGTGATCTTGGATAAGTTACATGTTAGAGTTCTGTTTTTCCATGAGGAAAATGCAGATGAAAGTGCAGACCAGATGAGATCGAGTGCATTCAGGATGGCATAATGACCATTTGTATACCTGACCCTGAATTGTACCCCACATTTTTACAATAAAAAAGGTGCAGACCTTTTTGGGGGTGCTCTGAGGACTAGAGGCAGCATGTGGAAGCCCCCACACAGGACTCTGGAAGACTATAATAAGCCTAGCTATTGCCAGGAACAGCATGGCATGCGGCACCGCAGTCTGCATCCTGGCCACTGGCTTGTATAGTAGATTCTCAAATCACATTGTTTCGTTATAAAGTTGATGAGAAAAAAAAATCAATTCCTGGCAGGAACAACTGTGTGTGTGGAGTTTTCCCATTCTCCCCATGTCTGTGGGGGTTCTCCTCCCACATCCCAAAGATGCACACACGAGGTGTGTCTGCATGGCCCCAGTGTACGTGTGGGTGCGTGTGAGTCGCCCTTCAACAAGATGGCATCCTGTCCAGGGCTCCTTCCTGCCTTGTGCCCTGAGTCGCCAGGTCAGTCTCCAGCTACCCATGTCCCTGAAAGGGAGCCACTGGGTAAATAATGATCTTGTTTTTATTTATCATAAATGTATGTACAAACTCATAGGTATTTCAACATTTAACATTAGATGTGTTTGGGGTCTCTATTTAGAAGTTTGGTGACGTTTTTGTGATTAGAAATATGCCCTAGGAACCTAACTCTTGTTTATCGCAGCTAGCCTATGTTAAAATTGGTTTTGTTGCATGTTGTTTTGCGTGAAGTTACAATTTCCAAGAAGTCATCGAGGAAGCTGAGGATTTACTGTCTTCTCAAGGTCAAGGGAACTGCCTGCTTGATTTTGGAATGGATGGACTGGCTTCCTGAGAATAGCAAAGGCCACACAGCACTTCGCCTGAGGAGGGGCTCAGGAGAGTCAGTTCCTTGCTTTCAATAATTAAAACAAGCAGACAACCAACAACACCTTCCCTCTCCCCCATCACCCACCATCCCCCCAACGTAAACATTCAGAAAAGGCGGCTTCAAGCCCCTTAGTGCATCTGAATGAGAAGTCCTCAAATGGCAAGTGGCAGTTTGCTGCCCTCTGCTGTCCGTGTGGGGACCTCCCTAGAGGCTCTTGGCAGGGCTGCCTGCCATAAAATTCCAAGGAGCAGGGGCACTCCCAAGACAGGGGTGGTCCTAGGTCTTGCTACATAATGCGAGGGGTCCTGTGGCAAATGAAAATGCACGGCACCTTGTCAAAAAATGTGTTAAGAAAAGACACCTGCACTCGGATGGTTATCGCAGCACAATGTATAATTCACAATTGCAAAGATATGGGAATCAACCTAAATGTCCATCAACTGATCAGTGGACAGTGAAAACGTGATATATATATATTCATTACATGGAATACTATTCAGCCATAAAAAAATGAAATAATGTCTTTTGCACAGCCTGCATCCTGGCCACTGGCTTATATAGTAGATTCTTAAATAACATTGTTTCATTACAAAGCTGTTGAGGGAAAAAAAAAAAAAATCAATTCCTGGCAGGGAAACTGGAAAACATCCTCCTAAGTGAACTAACGCAGAAACAGAAAACCAGACACACCACATGTTCTCACTTATAAGCGGGAGCTAAGCTAAGGGTCTGCTGAGGCATAGGGTATGGAATAATGGACCCACTGAAGGCTCAGAAGGGGGAAGGATGGGAAGAGGGGAGGGATGAAAAGTATATGTACTTGGTATAGTGTGCACAGGTGAGGTGGAGGGTACACTTAAAGCCCAGACTTCTTTGCCACTGGACAATGCATTCAAGTAACCAGAAACGATCTGCACCCTCTAAAGCTATTGAAATTAAAAGAGGAAAAAAAAATTAAAAAAAAAAAAAAAGATCTGTGGCTGGTGGGAGTTTGAGAGAAGAGGATAAGTAGACACGGAGGAATTTTAGGACAGTGAATTATGCTGTATGGATACTGTAATGGCGGATATTTGTATTACGCATTTGTTCTAAACCCACAGAATGTACAACCCCAAGAGTGAACCCTAATGTAAAGGATGGACTTTGGATGATAATGATGTGCCCGTGCAGGCTCATCAGTTGCAAGAGCTGTGTCGCTCTGGCGGGATATTGACAACGGGAGACGCTGAGCATGTGTGGGGTAGGGGTGTATGGGAAATCTCTGTGCCTTCAGCTCAATTTTTCCATGAACCGAAAACTGCTCCAAAAAATAAAATTCTTTTTAAAAACTGTGTTAAGAATGTCAAGATAGTCGACAGAGTGTTTAGACAAGCGATGGGCCCTTGCAAGAATAGGACTTCCCATAAGCTTCCGGGCCTATGACACAGTCTCAATAATCTCCTGAAGGAATTTAAATTTAGTAGAATATGTTTGGGGAGAGGAGTTGGAGGTGAGGACCTTCCCTGATAAACCAGACCGGAGGAATGAGTTTGTCTTGGCTATGATGCAGTTTATCACAGATCTAATGTTGTCCTGGCCTTGGGAACCAATTCAGATTCAAGGGTTAGATGGAGATTCAAATATCATCTCTATCGCAGACCAGGCTGCATTGGAGGACAGAGCTTACTTATGACTAAAGGGCTCGGTGGCTCAGCCTGTAATCCCGCGCTTTGGGAGGCTGAGGTGAGTGGATTGCCTGAGCCCACGAGTTCGAGACCCGCCTGGGCAACTTGGTGAGACCTCATCTCTACAATAAATCAAAAAGTAGCCGGGTGTGGCAGCACACGCCTGTAGTTCCAGCTACTTGGAAGGCTGAGGCGGAAGGATCGCCGGAGCCCAGCAGGTCGAGGCTGCGGTGGGCGGGAGCGGCCACTGCACTCCAGTCTGGGCGACAGAGTGAGACTTCAGCTCAAAAAAAGAAAAAAAAAAAAAAGAGTGCTAAAATTCACTCCCAAATGCCACCAGCAGAAGTCTGCCCAAATGAGAACACGGGCCAATTGCTGTCAGCCACCAAGCAGGTCCCTCAGTGCACTTTCTTGGAGCAGAGTGGGATGCCTGGAGGGTTTCCAGAAAAATCCCTCTGTGGAAGCCAGAGCAGTGGGAGCAAGTGTCCCCCCATATCAGGCAGGGGCTGACTAGGAAAATAGGAACCATCCTACGTATTTACAACAAAGATTTACAACAAAGAGACTCTGATGCAGGGAATTGGCAGAGGGGCCGAGAAGCAAAAACCCGAGAATAACAGGAATAAAAAGTTACTCCCACCCTTAGTATGCAGGAGCAAAGGGACGAGCTGCTGTTTCCAGAGCCCTGGACCCAGATCACTGGTAGGAACCAGAACCCGTGAGGGTCCCCCTGACAGAAGCTGGAGCTATGAAGGAAACAAAGCTGCTGCTGGAGTCACCACGGGAGATGGAAAGAGAGGGGCCAATGCTCTGGCTTCTCCCTTCTTCCGACCCTCCGTCTACCAGAACCTTCTATCGGCCACATGCAGCTGAAAGGCAGCTGACATAAGAGCCTGAGGAGACAGGCAACAGGGGTGGGTTCCCTGCCTTAAAGAGAAGGGGAAGGTGGTGGGGGGTGGGGGATGCCTGAGCACAGAGGACCCAGAGCACTCCCCGGATGGCCACACCCTCAAGGCTGCACACGGCCGTAGAATGCCGTGGAAATTCCACTCCATGTCACAAAAGCTCTCCCACAGGGCCAGACCACTGTGTAAGTCATACTTCCTGCCACTCCATTTCTGGAACGGTCAGGTTACTTCCAGGCCCTGAGTCCTGTTTCTTCTTTCTTGGACACCCTTGGCCAAAATCATCTGGTCTCTCATTTTCCTCTCATTTCTTCTCTACCCTGCATTCTTTTCACGCTATGATCTTTTTCAAACAAAAGGTTTCATGTATGTATTTATTACTGAGTCAACCTTCTAGTGCAGAGCATATAAACAAAAAGAAAAAATCACATCTGATGTATGTCCAATTTCCCAGATTGTGGAGATATTTTCACCTTGATAATGGTGACTTTGGTTCAGCATCAACGTGTGAGCCATCTCATGTGCAATTCCTTATAGACCCAGCTTGGTTCTTCTCCAAGGTCTCCTCTTGGAGCTGCACTGGATTTTATTACCAGTTTTCATCTGAGTCCACTGGGGAATGCGACAATTTTGCTTTTGTTTCTTGGCAGGAACTACTTGATCTTGAAAATCTTGTGAGGAGACATAGCGAGCAGCGGAGTCCATCGCACACACTGTGACGGCAGAGAAAGTTCACTTCACCATCAGTGTGCTACAGGCTTTCTTATCTTTCCTCTTCTCGTCTCCTTTCTTATCCTTCCTTCCTAATTTTTCTTTTATGTTCCTTGCCTCCCTTCCTCTTTATTTCCTTCCTATTAAGGAGTAGATTAAAATCAAGGTCTGGGTGTATGTTCGTTGTTTTTGTTTTCCAATAAAAATGCCTTAAAAACCAATCATTAAAACATAAAGTAGAATTGTACCCCTCATCTTTAAAATAAATTTTTAAAAAACATAAAGTAAGCCGGGCTTGGTGGCTCAGCCTGTAATCCCACGCTTTGGGAGGCTGAGGTGAGTGGATTGCCTGAGCCCGCGGGTTCGAGACCCACCTGGGCAACTTGGCAAGACCTCATCTCTACAGTAAATCAAAAAATTAGCCAGATGTGGTTGCACGCGCCTGTAGTTCCGGCTACTTGGAAGGCTGAGGCGGAAGGATCGCCGGAGCCCAGCAGGTGAGGCTGCGGTGGCTGGGAGCGGCCACTGCACTCCAGTCTGGGCGACTGAGTGAGACTCCAACTCAAAAAAAAAATTTTTTTAAATAACCACTGACTCCCATTCCCACCTCCATGCCCAGGAAGCCATAAAACCACATGCATTGATTAAAAACAGTCCAATTTTTTTTTTAAACCAAGCCACTAGATGTCATATTAATTTCACGGCAGATTTAAGAAGCCATACAAGAGCTCAAGACCTACAACAACAACAAAAAATCTAAATACTGCAAAAAAGAGACGCATCTTAATATTAGCCTTTAGCACGTCATAGTCAGGCTTCTGCTTATAGTAGTGGCTGGACACAATTTTACTGGATGGACGTAAGACAAAGTGTAGCTACTTAAAAGCTTTGAAGAGTAAACACAGCAGGCAGATTCTGGTGGGAAGAATTCACTTCCTAAAATGCATAGAGACATTCTAGGAAGTGAGTTCCTCATTTTTGATGCTTGAAGCCAGGAGCAGGCACTGCTCTTGTTGGTGCTGCTGGGAAAATAGCCGACTTTGGGGCTCATAAAAATAGAAAGTGGGGCCGAGCACAGTGGTTAAACCTGTAATCCCAGCACTTTGGGAGGCCAAGGTGAGAGGATTGCCTGAGCCCAAGGGTTCGAGACCAGCATGGACAACTTGGTGAAACCTTGTCTCTACAATAAATCACACAAACTAGCAAGCGTGGTGGTGTGCATCTATAGTTCCAGCTACTTGGAAGGCTGAGGGGGAAGGATTGCCTAAGCCCAGCAGGTCAAGGTTGCGGTGGCCATGAGCGTGCCACTGCACTCCAGCCTGGGCAACAAAGAGTGAGACTGCAACTCAAAAAAGAAAACAGAAAGTTGAGTTCAAGACAATTACAGCCACCAAAAGGAGAAGGGGACGCTCTGAAAGAGAAAGAGCCAGAAAAGGGATTCTCACATCCTACCTACTCCTGTCTCTGCCTAACCCCAAACCATGAACACCCAAAGCAGACATAAAGCATCTCAGCTAAAGACAAACAATTCTAAAAGAGATGGGAGCTGCCACCTGAAAAACAGTTTGCAGTGAGAATTCATTCTGGGAAAATGCCTACTAAAACAAAAGAAATAGCGCTTATTCGAGAAAAATATCAGAACGTGGCACCTCACAACTTAACATTTATAATGTGCACAATCCAAAGTGAATCAACATTCAGGCAATTGGGAAAGTGGGACCATTCCCAAGGGAAAAGATAATCAACTGAGACTCATTCCAAGATGCCCCAGGTGTTGGCATTAGTGGCCAAAGATTATAAAGCAACTGTTATAACTATTCTCGTGATAGAAAAACCTACTACTTACATTATATGTGATGGTGAAGGACTGAATGCTTTCCTCCTAAGATGAGAAAGAAGGTGTGAATACCCACTGTTCACTATTTCTGTTTTATTTTGTCCTGAGGTCTTAGTCAATTCAATAAGGAAAAATAAAAAAGATCTAAATGGCATACACACCAGAAAGGGAAAAGTAAACTGTCTAAATTTGCAGATGACAAGGTCATATTGTTGCGGGAAAACAGAGAGACCATGACACCGAGGCTAATTCGAGAAGGAGAATTTTATTGGCGCCAGCGCAACTCGGCGGGCTAATGCTCCAAGGCTGAGCAACCCAGATAAAGACAAGAGGGGTTTTATATGTTAGCTTAGGTAAGGGAGGGGGTCGGATTGTATGGCTATACATTTTTCTTTGGAATTTGCGAGGTTGTATTCAGCAAAACCAGATTTTCAAAGAACAAATTGCTTCCAGGATATACATGACAAGAAGGGACTGTAAACTGATAACTTTACAAAGAGAGGAAGAGGGGGGAGGTGTAAGGTTGTGAATCGATTACTATCTTGCACTCACAGGAAAGCGGCTTGTGGTTATTTGATTTTGTCACGTCCCATGTCTACCCGTTTTGGAGCTTGCAGGTTGATTTTTAAAAAGGAATAATTTTAACTGTTTCTAGCCCCTCTCTGCCACAATATCATACTTTTTTTGTCTCTCCCACCCCACCTGCAGTTTATGGGAGGCTGGTCTGCACATCCTATTTTTAAGAATGGAGATTACAACAAGGTGATGAAGACGTGGATCCGTGACTGGAGCTTGGCCACAGGCCTAAGCAAGTCTCGGTGAGGACTCCCACAGTAATGAGAGCATGGCTGCTAGGGTTAGAGAGGCAGGTCTCAGGCTCGTCACCAGGTCCCTGAGCTTCTTCACTTGCTGGTAGATGATGTGAATCATGGATGTACGTCTTTTAGCCCAGTACCCGACACTGCTATGTGCTTCATATCATACTTTTAAAAAAACTACTAGAATATGTGAATTTACCAAGGTTATAGGATCAGTATGAGAAAGTCAGTTGAATTTCTATATATTTGCAATGTGCAATTCAAAATGGAATTCTTAAAAACTTCACTGACAGTGGCCTCCAAAATACTTTTTAAAATAGAAATTGACAGGCATAACTCAAGTGTCCATTGATGGACACAAGTGGTATGACATACAAAGGAATATTGTGTAGCCTTAAAAGGGAAAGGAAATTCTGACGCATGCTACAATGTGTCAGATGTACCAGATGTACCTCGAGGATACTATGCTAAGTAAACTAAACCAGTCATAAAAGGACAGATCCTGCATGATTCCACTTACATGAAGTATTAATACTTATTGTAGTCAGGCTCATAGAGACTGAAAGTAAAATGGTGAGTGCCAAGGGCTGGGGGGAGGCAGAAATGGAGAGTTATTGTTTAGTGAGTTTAGAGTTTTAGTTTTGCAAGATAAAAATAGATCTGTGGATGAATGGTGGTGATGGCCGCACAGCAGTGTGAATGTACTTAAGGCCCTTGAACTGTAAACTTAAGAGTTGTTAAGAGAGTAAATGTCTTGTTACATGTATTTTACTACTATATTTTTTAAAAGGTCTCAAAGTTGGACTTTAAACTGTGCAACAATTAAAAGTATTTATTTTTAAAACTTAATTAAAAAAATAATTGATGAAGATATTCTGAAAGTTGTATGGAAAGGCAAAGGATCTAGAATATCAAAAACAATTTTAAGAAAAAACAAGATTGGAAGACTTGCCATTGAGATACAATAATTGCAGAAGTGTGTTATTGACTTAAGGACAGACATATAGGTCATTGGAGCAGAGTGGAAAGTTAAAAAATGCACCTCACTTATATGGTCAATTAATTTTCAACAAAGGTGCCGAGGTAGTTCAATGAGAAAATGATAGTCTTTTCAATAAATGGTGCAAGAGCAACTGGATATAACCACCCCCCCCTACATTCATCATATACATAATATATACATCTATATAACCTCAACTCTTATTCCATATCATATACAAAAGTTTGAATATTTGTAGACCTAAATGTAAGAACTAAAGCTGAAGCTGCTAACCTTCTAGAAGAAAGCATAAGAAAATAACTTTGTGAGACTGGATTAAGCAATTATTTCATAAACAGGGAACAAAAAGCACTAATTGCATAGGAAAAAAAGATAAAATAGACTTCATCAAGATGAAAACTTTTGCTTCTCAAATGACAGAATTGAGAAAACAAAAAGACAAAGTGCAGATTGGAAGAAGATATTTGTGAAGCATCTGTAGAAGACAAGGCTTTAAGGAGGGTGACAGGGTATCTCATTGTGGCTTTGATATGCATTTCTCTGATGATTAGTGAAATTGAGCACTTTTTCATATACCTGTTGGTTATTTGTATGTCTTCTTTTGAGAAATGTCTGTTCAGATCTTTTGACCATTTTTCAATCAAAAACTTTTTTTTTACTATTGAGTGGTTTGAGTTCTTTATATATATTGGTTATTAATCCCTTGTCAGTTGGATACTTTGTGAATATTTTATGATCTGTAGGTTGTCTCTTCACTTTGTTGATTCTTTTCTTTGCTGTTAAGAAGTTTTTTGGGTCAGGCTTGGTGGCTCAGCCTATAATCCCAGCACTTTGGGAGCCCGCGGGTTCGAGACCCACATGCGCAATTTGGCAAGACCTCGTCTCTACAATAAATCAAAAACTAGCCAGGCGTGGTAGTGCACCCCTGTAGTTCCAGCTTCTTGGAAGGCTGAGGCGAAAGGATTGCCAGAGTCCAGCAGGTTGAGGCTACGGTGGCTGGGAGCGTAGTGCACCCCTGTAGTTCCAGCTTCTTGGAAGGCTGAGGCGAAAGGATTGCCAGAGTCCAGCAGGTTGAGGCTACGGTGGCTGGGAGCGTGCCACTGCACTCCAGTCTGGGCAACAGAGTGAGACTCCAATTCAAAAACATTTTTTTAAAAAGCAGCTTTTTGGCTTAATGTAATCTCATTTGTGTATTTTTGCTTTTGTTGCCTGTGCTTTTGAGGCCTTGCTCAAAAAAGTCTTTGTCCAGATCAATGTCCTGCAGCATTTCCCTAATGCTTTCTTCTAGTAGTTTCATAGTTTAGAACTTAGATTTAACTTTAGTCCATTTTAGTTTGACTTTTGTATATGGTAAGAGCTAGAGGTCTTGTTTCATTTATCTGTTTATGGTTATCCAGTTTTCCTAGCACCATTTATTGAAGAGACTATTCTTTTTCTAGTGTATATTCTTGCCACCATTTCCAAAAATGAGTTGGCTCTAAATGCATGAATTTATTTCTGGGTTCTTTATTTTGTTCCATTGGTCTATGTGTCTATACGCCGGAACCATGCTGTTTTGGTTACTCTGGCTTTATAGTATATTTTGAAATCAGGTAGCATAAGGCCTTCAGCTTTATTCTTTTTGCTCAGGATTGCTTTGGCTCAGGATCTTTTGTGGTTTCATATAAATTTCAGGATTGTTTTTTCCTGTTTCTATGACGAATGCCCTTGGTATTTGGATAGAAATTGCACTGAATATGTAAATTGCTTTGAGTAGTATTGATATTTTAGCAATATTCTTTTTTTTTTTTTTGAGTTGGAGTCTCACTCTGTCACTCAGACTGGAGTGCAGTGGCCACTCCCGGCCATCGCAGCCTCGACCTGCTGGGCTCCGTGACCCTTCCACCTCAGCCTTCCAAGTAGCTAGAACTACAGGCACGTGCTACCACACACAGCTAATTTTTGATTTATTGTAGAGATGAGGTCTCGCCAAGTTGTCCAGGCGGGTCTCGACCCCCCAGGCTCAGGCAATCCACTTACCTCGGCCTCCCTAAGTGCTGGGATCACAGGCTGAGCCACCGAGCCCGGCCAGCAATATTAATTCTTTTGATCCATGAGCATGGAATATCTTTTCTTTTTTTTTTTTTAATGTCCTCTTCAATTTCTTTCATCAGTGTTTTGTAATTTTCCATGTACAGCTCTTTCATTTCTTTGGCTAAATTTATTCCTAGATACTCTATATTTATTTGTAGCTATTGAAAATGGGATTGCTCTCTTGATTTTTTTGCTATTGGCTCATATACATAGTATAGAATTCTGTAGGCTGATTTTGTATCCTGTAAATGTACTGAATTCATTTATCACTTCGTCACTTTTAACAGTTTTTGGTGAAGTCTTTAGGATTTCTTAATATAAGATGATGTCATCTGCAAACAAAGATAATTTGACTTCTTTTCCAATATGGATGCCCTTTATTTCTTTATCTTGCTTAATTGCTCTGGCTAAGACTTCAGGTACTATGCTGAATAAAAGTGGTGAAAGTGGCCATCCTTGTTTTTGTTCCAGTCCTTAGAGAAAAGGCTTTCAAATTTTCCCAGTTCAGTATGATGTTACCCATGGGTTTGCTATATATGGCCTTAATTGTTGTGAAGTATGATTCTTCTAAAATGTTTGTTGAGTTTTTATCATAAAGGGATGTCAAATTTTACCCAATGTTTTTCCAGCATCTACTGAAATGGTTATATGGTTTTTCTTCTTGGTTCCATTGATGTGATGCATCACAGTTATTGATTTGTGTGTACTGAATCATTCTTGCATCCCTGGGATGAATTGCAATCGATCATGGTGAGTAATATTTTTAATGTATTGTTGAATTCGGTTAGGTATTATTTTATTATTTTTTTGGAGGGTTTTTGCATGTATGTTCATCAGGAATATTAGTCTATAGTTTTTTCTGTTGTTGTGTCCTCATCTGGTTTTGGTATAATGGTGATGCTGGTCTCATAGAATGAGTTTCAAGATATTCCCTTCTTTTTAATTTGTTTGAATAGTTTGACCAGAATTGGTATTATTTTTTCTTTAAATGTTTGGAATAATTCAACAGTGAAGCTTCCAAGTCCTAGGCTTTTGTTTGATAAAAGACTTTTTAATTACAACTTCAATCTTGTTATTCATTATTGGTTTGTTCAAGTTTTCCATTTCTTCATGATTTGATCTCAGTAGGTTGTATGTCTCCAGGAATCTCCAGGAATCTTCTAAGTTTTCCAACTTGTGGACATATAGTTGTTTATAATAGTCTCTAGCTATTATTATTTTTGTATTTCCATGATATCTGTTGTGTTATGGCTTCTTTTTAATTTATATTAATTTGAGTCTTCTCCCTTTTTTCCAAGCATAGCTAAAAGTTTGTCCACTTTGGTTTTCAAAAAATGAACTTTTCATCTTATCCTTCTTGTTTGTCTCAATTTCATTTCGTCTTGCTCAGATATTTATTATTTTTTTCCATCTACTAATTTTGGATTTGGATTACTCTTGCTTTTCTAGTTCCTTGAGGAGTACCACTAATCAGGTTTTTATTTGAAGTCTTTCTATTTTTCTGGTGCAGGCAGTTACTGTTGTAAACTTCCCTCTTAGTACTGCTTTTGTTGTATCCCATAGATTTTTGTAGGTTGCATTTTCACTTTCATTGATTTCAATAGATTTTGAAACTTCTTTCTTAATTTCCTCATTGACCCATTGATCGTTCAGGAGCATGTTCTTTGATTTTTTTGTGTTTGTGTGGTTTCCTCTTATTATTGATTCTTAGTTGTATCACATCATGGTCAGAAAAGACACTTGATATAACTTCAACTTTTGGATTTGTTGAGACTTGTTTTGTGGCCTGAGATATGGTCTATTCTGAAGAAGTACCCACAGGTTGGAAACGGGTGACCGAAGGGCACAGCTGGAGATATTCCACAGGGATTGCTGGGCTCCTGTGCAGAATAATAATGGAACACTAAAGTCCAGAAAATAAATGCCTTCCTGTCATGATTGCCTTCCAGCGTAACCCCAGTGCTTTCTCAACAAAGGATAACATTGTGGCAGCTGGCAAAAGAGAAATGTTTATAGGGTATAGTTCCACTATCACAAAGCAGGGCAAAATTTGGAGCTGAGAGAAAATAAACTGACAATTGTCATATTCTCCTACCTTGTTCTTATTACTCAATTGTTTATTAGTTATTTTTGGTTCCTTGCATTCCCACGTACACAAGTGGGGGAGAGTGGTGGGAAAGTATTGAATTTTAACTTGACTTGGATTTAATCTGTGGACTTATATGGTGGAACTGGGAGCTTTATGTTATTGATCTTTTAAGTTCACAAGTATGCGTATCTCTCCATTGACTTAGGTCTTCTTGAAAGTTTTTTGGTAGCACTTTTATACTTTTCTCCATAAAGATATTTACAGCATTTATTAGATTGATACTTTAACACTTAAATTTTTAAAACAAATAGTATTTGTAAATTTTTTATTACTATTATGCAAAAATTCAATTCTTTTGACACATTGTTTTATAGCCAAACTTACTTCCAAATTCTAGTAATACAAGCTTATCGTCTAAAAATAATGACAGATTGAATTCCAATACTTATGTGTTTTCTTTTTCTTGCCTTGCTGCACTGTCTAGAAATTTGGTATGTTGAATAAATATGGTAACTATAGGTAACCTTATTTCATGCCCAACATCAAAAGAAATGCTTTCACTTTAAGCTTATTTTTGGGAGGAGGAATGCAAGAGGTAGATACCCTTTTTCAGTTCAGAAAGGCTTTTTCTAGTCCTACTTTGCTAAAAAGTTAAAAAAAAAAAAAAATCATAAATGAATACTGCTGTTTAGGCTTAACCAAACATTTATTTCTCACAGTTCTGGAGACTGGGAGGTCCAGGATTGAGGTGCAGGTAGATTCTGTATTTGGTAAGCATCATCTTCCTGGTTTGCAGACAGCCCTTTTCTGTATCTTCACATGGTGGAGAGAGAAAGGGAGGCCTCTGATCTTTCCTCTTCTTATAAGGGCACTAATTCCATCACTTCTATAAGCTCATCTAACTCTGATTACCTCCCAAAGGCTCCATTTCCAAATCTCACTGGGGATTAGAGCTTCAACATATTAATTGGGTGTGGGGGCAGGGAAAGGACAAATATTCGGTTCATGCAGATGTTGAATGTTATCAGATTATCTAGCTTTATCTATGAAGATAATCTATGATTTTTCTCCATTCAGCTTTTAGTGTGAATTACACGGGTTGGTTTTCTAACATTGAGCCAAGCTTGCATTCCTGCAATGAATCTCATTTTGTTAACCTACATTATGCTTTATATATATTGATGCACCCAAATGGCTCATGTTTTGTCAATGTTATGCTCATGAGTGAGATTTGCCTATAATTTTATTTTTTTAAATTGTTCTTATTGGTTTGCTAGCTTCATAAAGTAAGTGGGGGAGTATATTTAGAAACAAACTTTAGACACCTTCTCAGATTCTCTTGACTGCCTCTTTTTTCTCTTTTTGTTGAAACTCCACACGTGCCAGGATTCGCCTCCACTTTTGAACTTTAATAAAACACCACATCACAGGACATAAATCTGAATAGCTGCTAAGGGGTGGATTGTGCAACACAGAGAAACTGGCAACAATATCCTTGTTGGGTGAATTTGAGAAATGGGAAGTGGGAGTGTGCCTGGCAGGTAAATTATCACCATTTGTCTCTCCCTTTGGCTACTCTGAGATGTTATTCCTTCTCGCAACCTTTCCAGAAAAGTTCACATGCCGAATAATCTTGTGAAGGGGTAGTCAATACAGTAATGCATCACATCACATTTTACTGAATTTCCCTTGCTTTGCTTCCATTTTTCTCTTATTAATACTGCCTTAAACTTGCATCTTCCAAATAATGTTTTGTAATTTTTTTTTCTTTTGTAGAGAGAGGTTCTTGCTATGCTGCCCAGGCTGGTTGCGAACTCCTGTCCTCAAGTGATCCTCCAGTCTTCCAAAGTGCTGGGATTACATGCATGAGCCACCACGTCTGCCCCAGATAAGGTATTGGCATCTTGATCCTACTTTGTTCTACCCACTGGAATATTTTATGTAAGACTGAAGGATTTTGTTCCCTTAAAGTCTGATAGACATTGTAAGCCATCGTGGCCTGGGTTTTTCCATATGGAAATATTTGGTATTACTTTTTCATATTATTTAATGATTTTAAGACTATCTAAGTTTTCCTTATGTCTTCATGAGACAACTTTCATAAGTTATAATTTCTAAGAAGTCATCCTTTTACCTATACTTACAAATTTGACAAAAAGTTTGAAATAATATTTTATTAATATCTATAAGATCTGTAGTGATATTCCTATTTCCATTTCCATTCGTTTGTTTTTATCTTTTTATCATCTTTTGATCTCGCCAGAGGTTTATACATTTCATTTGTACTTTTGAATAACCAGCTTTTGACTTTGTTTTCTATTGTGTTCAGCTCTGCTTCCTTAGTTTGCTCTTATCTTTATGAATTCCTTCCGTTTTTGTGTGTGCTTCTTTTGTTCTTAACTTTAAATATTGAATACCTTGCTCCTTTTACATCTTCTTCTAGTATGCATGCTTCTAAGCATGTACACCTTCTAAATACTGCATTAGCTGTATCCGACAGGTAGAATTTCTTTAATGTACAGTTTTAAACATTTCTGAAATTCCATGACTTCTTTTTCTCATGAATTAATTCAAAATGTGTCTATTAATTTTTAACTAGGTGGAGCTTTTCTAAAGGTCCTTTTTGTATTAATTTCTATTCTAGCATTGTGGTAAAAGATTATTGTATTGGAGCAATCCTTTGAAATATTTGCAAGTATGTGATTTTCAGTGTTCCATATGTGACTGAAAAAGTGTTACCTTGACAGTTTTGAGATACAGTGTACACATAGCACATACAAATATGTATCTGTACATTCAATGCTTCAAATTTTCTACATATTTCCTGGTATTTATCTGTTTGCTTCACTAATTACTGAGAGAAATGTATGGTTTTGAATTTTTGTATTTTATTTTGTTATTCACTCACTTTTGTCTTCTATCCTTTAGGGCAATTTTATTAAGTACATATCAATTTACAATTATCTCACCTTTTTTTTGAATTGGAGTCTCACTCTGTTGCCCAGACTGGCATGCAGTGGCCGCTCCCGGCCATCGCAGCCTTGACCTGCTGGGCTCCGGCGATCCTTCCGCCTCAGCCTTCCAAGTAGCTGGAACTACAGGTGTGCACTAACATGCCCGGCTAATTTTTGATTTATTGTAGAGATGAGGCCTCGCCAAGTTGCCCAGGCAGGTCTCGAACCCACGGGCTCAGGCATTCCACTCACCTCAGCCTCCCAAGGCACGGGATTACAGGCTGAGCCACTGAGCCCGGCTTGTTACACCTTTTAATCATATAAAGTGACATCTTTATCTCTATCAATGTTCCCAAATAAATTTTGCACTTGAGTTCTTTCTCAGGGCCTGCGTCTGGGGTGGAGGAAACCTAAATTAAGACAGTTTGCTTCCTGGTATGTTGTAGCACCATAATAACTAAGACTCCCACCTGTGGTAAATTGGTATTGCATCCTTGAGGAAGGGAATACACATCTTTGCAATCAGTGCAAGGATGGAAGAAAATATCAGGCTCAACTCAGGGCACGGTGTAAAAAAACTTCCCAGCAGCAATTAAAGTGACCCACAGCTCTTGCTACTGGAAGACAGAATTGCTGAAAATCAACCCAGAAATTACAAGTTAAACTGAATCAACAATCTTCAGAAATCTCTGTTCACTGATAGGTAAGGAACAGAACCATGAAACATGTGGTGGGAACATCTGTGTGGAAATGCTGAGAACTCTGAACCCTCTGGGCTAGTGGTCCACTCCCTCTTGCTGGTGGATAGCAGCCTCTACTGCCTGGAGACCATGTCAAGGCCTTAAATGGAATCGATGGCTCTTAAGATGAAGGGTTTGCTTCCCCCGAGGTCTGCCCCGCCTCCTCTCATTGCTTCTAGGTAATGCTCAAGGGTAATGCCTCAGCCCAGTTCAATTGGGAAAGTTGGGTCCTTGATTCAGGAGGAATGGGATCATCACCCAGACAGCTGCAGTTTGGCTAAGCCTGTATTCTTCTCAGCGGGAACCAGGAGAATATGCCTGGGAATGAGTCTTGAGAACATGAGAATGGACTAGAGGAGGGAGAGTTTATCAATTCAGTTCAGAACTTAAAATCCCAGCAGAAACCTGGAGCTGGCATTAGGTGCTGCCGGACAGCCCCTTGAAGCTTGGAGGGAACAGTGGTCTAGAGCAAATAAGGTGGAGGTAATTGAATGGCCTTAGCAGAGTATTGAGGCAGGGGTCAGAAAGTTAAAAAGAGGCAATCGATGTATAATCGTAGATTTATAAGGTATGACCAGAACACTCACCACCTGATTAAGTGCCAAAGATACGTTCTCCACTAAAACAATGGTGAACACACTAGTGAGTGGGCAACACTGTTGAGAAATCCTATGGTAGCTTGCAGGCCAGAGTTGATGGTAGGGCATATTTCTTTGGATTTGTTTTCCCTTGTGTGAATGTAGATGATAGGGTTCTGGAACACTGGAGGCCAGGTGGCAGTACCTAGCTGTCTGAGGCAAAGTCATAACTACCACAGCAAGCAGGAGGGAATGGCAACCAAGGGAGCAGCCCCATGGGATCTATGGAGATGGCTAAGTAGACCAGGGCAAGATAGGATCAAGATAGATGGACAGTCATCAGAGGTGTTGCTTGGCTGCTTTAAGAAATATCAAGATTGGGTGAGCAGATGTCAGCTGCCTCTCCTCCCCCAAGTCACCATTCCTCACACTCTTTCCAGACCCAATACTGTTCTCAAACAACTGACCAAAGTTGGGGCACCGGAGGAAGAATGCTAGGATGCCATGAACCAGAGTATCCATACACTGAGGAAAGGGAATCATGAATATCCTTTTAGGATTATTGGATGTAGAACCTTGCTTTTTGGCTTGAGATGGACGTTAGAAAGTTGTTTTTCTATTTTGGACCAGACAGTAATTATTTCCCATTTTGTGGGCTATAGAATCTTCTTACAACAAATAAACCTTGCCACTGTTGCCACAGGCAACAAGTAAACATGTGGTAGTGACTGTGTTCCAATGAAATTTTATTTTTTAAAAAATGGGCAGTGGGCCAGATTTGGCCCATGGGCCATAGTTTTCTGAGCTCTGGCCTTGAACCTGATCAATTTTCATAAAAATTCCATGTGTACTTGAAAATCATGTATAGTCTCCAATTACTGGGTTCATTGCTTTGCATTTTGTAAATTAGAACAGCACATTAAGTTGTTCAAATCCTCTATCATTTTTTGGTCTGCTTTATCTCCAAATAACTGAGTTTAGTTATTTGAGAAGCTCCTTCTATGGTCATCAGCCAAATATTACTTTCTATAATTTGAAGCTACATTATTAGGTGCATACAGGTTTACCATCTTACATCCTTCCTGGTTAACTGAAATTTGTTATAATAATGAGCTTTAACTTCATTGACTCTAGTAGTCATTTTTGCCTTGAGCTATACTATTTGAGATTAATATAGCGGCATCAGTTTTATTTTGGTCAATGTTTTGATGGTATACATTTTTCATTCTTTATTTTCAATCTTTCGATGCCTTCATATTTTGGTTGGTTCCATATCAACAGCACAGATCACAAATTGTAAATCTGAGCTTCTTGGAAACCAAAACAAATGGGAGAATATTTACTGAGAAGATGCAGTCAGGTCATCAGCAGTCTATTTCTTAGTTGTGATGACCTAGATAAATTTGACGTATGGGGCACCAAACAGAAAAGGGGCTTTGAAGGCAGTTTTACCAACTCTAAGGCTTAAGAGGCTTACACAACACTGTATTTTTATTGGAACTATATCAGTTGCTCACACTGATTACTCAACAGCAACAATTGCTAATTTGGCTTTCAATAAGAAGTAGCTATTCTTATTAGTACCCCGAAGCAATAAGGCAGGACTCAATGACTAGGGGTTCCCAGGCAAGTTACTTGTCCCCTGATATTACAAAACGCCTTTATTTACCCTCCCCTTTGCTCTTTTAGTCCCTTGACTCAGTGATGTCAGTTTACCTAGTGTCACTCTTTGCCAAACTCAAGATGGTAGGAGCCCAAGCCACTAACAAAGGATGTTTTTGGTGTATTAAAGTGCCTTGTTTTAGAGGAGGTAGAAAAACACCATAAGTGGCAGAACCAGCACTGCAAGACAGGAGGCATTTACAGCTCTAAATTCTTCCCACCTAACCAGTTTTTATGATCATAACAAGGACCTATACTTTTGGGGGCCTCAATTTCCTTATTGGAAAATGGGAAATGATTCCTTTTTCCAGAGCACGTGGGCTAAAGGAAACAGTGAAGGTGCCCAGCATATAATAGGACATCAATAAACTCCTCTATCATTCTCTTCCTGCTGCTCTGAGCAACCCTAGGGACAATGGCAGGCCTTTCAAGTGGCCTCTTTTCAAAGGATCAGGTAGGTGTCTTTGTCCATGCCCCCCCTCCAGTGCTTCTGGGGATTCCAGGCAGGCTTTGTCTCAGATTTCAAAGAAATGGGGAGAAGCAAGACCCTCTGAGGTCTAGTTCACAAACTGAAGGATCCCATGCTGTATTAGGTCTCGTTGTCTAAGTCCAAGTTCATCGTTATTTGAGAAAGTTCTTTCCCCCAAGCCAGATTTTTCTTCTGCTCTAAGGTGCTTCCACAGTGTCGAGAGGCAAGAAGCAGGGGCCAATAGCTCAGGCTGAAGTGTCAGGGTGACCTTGTTTAATGCTCCACCATTTAAGTCGTGCTTTGGATAAACTATCAGCTTGGGGGCATGATGTCACTGGGACTACAGCAAGAATTAAAAGACACAATGTACATAGACATGGTACCAGCACACATGGCATCATGTCCAGCATACAGCACACCTTTAGTGAATCTAAGGCTCTGCTGTGCATGTGTGTTGCACACACCTGAATCGTGAGCCCTGTGGCGATGCTTAGGAGAGGGGTCAGGGTTATACCCAACGTGCAATCCAGCTATTGAGAACGTAAGCACCACGCAGGCAAGAACTGTGCTGTATTTATCTCTGTAACTACATCTCTGCTCTACCCCTGGTTTCTGGCATGTGTCCAGCAAGTTGTGTTAACAACAGCAAATGCTCAAAGACTGGGCTGGTGTGCTGAGGTCGTGCTGTGGAACCATGGAACGCAGACTTTGGCTTCTCAGGGTAAGTCTGGGATCCACAAACAAGCTGTTCCGCAAAATTTATGTCAATTTCAATGAAGCACTCAAGAGGGACAGACAGGCAGGTAGACTGACTGGCCTGTGGGTGTTTTTAAGAAACTCTGTTAGATATAACACATAATGTTCCAATTATCGAGCTTGGTGACACCTTCAAAAGGATCAGGGCTTCTGCCTCCTTTCCTCTGTCCTTCATATCATCACCCACAACACACACAACGCATTTCATTCTCAACATAGACTTTAGCAGATAAAAAAGGTGACCCACACTTTCATTTTCTTTATTTTTCATTGATACCGTATGAATACAAAGTTTCTAGAAAGCTACAAAATGTCTACCACTTTATCAAGAAGGCATCAAAATGTGTCACTTTGCAAAGACATGAAAACACCTGCAGGAACTGACACAAAAATAGCATTTTTAGAGTGATGAAATAATTGCACTTAACTGTCATGGATATTAAAGTTATCACACATATGTACCGCGAAAGCTAGAATACATTTTTTTTTACAAAGCACTTTATAAAAAAATTCTCTGCACACAAACCCTATAATTTTCATATAACTATCATACTAAAGATAAATTCACTTTAAAGCCAACACTTAGAACATTTTTAAACAAAAAGGTACCAGTACCTAAACACGGACGTTAACAAATACAAGAATACTGTACTGCCAAGAGGGTTAATCAAACGCCTTTGGAAGGTTTCTGCAAATAGGTTAAGAAAACATGTGTGAGAATTTGCCCACCCCCACCCCCATCTCTCCAATCTACCCAAGAGGAACCCAGTTACCCAAAGGCAGATTCCACAGCCCACGCCCAGCAGCAGTACAAGATCAAAGGAACCACTGACCAGATGAAACACTTACGTCACAAGCCCGTTTTATACACGTGACACAAAGACACAGACTGTGAGAATCCCATTAAGTCATTTAGAATGTGAACAAACACACGTGGCAAAAACCAATTTACATAAAATTTAAGCATATTATTAAAGAATTAAAGGCTATTCAGGTTTCTTTTTTAAATGTTACAAAATGGTTTTTTTTTTGTCATTTTTCAGGCACGTACTGTTTTTTGTTTTTACTTTTTTTTTTTCCCCTTGTCTGCAGTCATAAGCCTATTGAAAAAGGCCTACAGAAGTAAATCTTTCAAGGAGGTAACAGGGAGATGTATTTTTTTTAAAGAAGTGCAGTTAATATCTAATTTATACAGTGTAACTAATCACAGAAAATGACTAATGGAAAAAATGTGGGAAAAAATCAGAGACTGGTTTCGGTTTCCAATTGATTTACACCTAGATTCTGGCAGCTTCTCTTAGAAAAAGAGGAAGGAGAAACAATCTCATTGTGGAAGGCAGACAAAAGAGTCAACCTGAGAGAGGTGGAATCTCATGGAATCTGACCCCAACGAATGATGAACGAGGGAACACAAATGTCATCTCAGATACAAAAATGCTGCGATGTGGCACGGGAGTGACTCAATGCAAATTCAGAGTAAAACAAGTTACAGCTTAGGAAGTAGGACAATAAATACAAATATTTCACCTTATTTAATGGTGCATGACTTCAGTGAAACTACCCTTTGCAATGCAATCCATTTGAAATACAAACCTTCATTCTTAAGGACATAAGCGACAAGTTTATGAGGGAAAACTGTTGTCAAACAAAGCACAGTAACAGTTGAAAAGAGAAGCAGGCAAACAAGCATTTGACTAATTTCTTCCAAGCTGTGGTACAGCACAGGCAGGGAGGAGTGGAGAATTCAAGCGGCTAACTAGAATTTGGACTGAGTCAATTTCCTTTCCAGCTGATAGTTTGTTTGCAGAAATTTTTATACATACTCACAACTTGGAGTGGATAGGAACCACTCCTGAAATTTCAGAGCCCAGAGAGGATAATCTTAAAGACACCAGCCAGAGACAGGACAAACGTATTAAGAGTTTGGCAAGAGGCTAATTTTCAAAAGTGTCTGATACTATTTTTAAGCCTGTATTAGCAAAGAAAAATCTTTTTTTCCTGGCTTCTTTTTGGCTGGTGTTTTGTCTTGTCCTTTTCACTCCTCTTCCTTACCTCTATCAGTTTTCCCAATTTATACAAGGTTCTGATTAAAGCCAACACAGACTTTAAAGAGCTGCCCCTTCAAGGGCTGGAACATTCTTGGAAAATGCCAAATTGTGAATGGTGCTCTTTGGAAGTTTCTCATAGCACATTCATACACTCAGAGTCAACATGTTTGCCCTAAGAAGAACACTTCAATTGGAATGACCCTAACTCATTTTTGTTCTGCACTGTCATCTCAGGTTGAGGCTTCCAACTTTCAGAATGGTATCATCGCGTAAACCAGATAAGTGCGCACTGTCATTCGAATGGAGAAGAAAGTCTCCACAGAGACTGAACACGAACACAAGGAGAAGGAGAAAGCTGTAACATCTGTCCACCAGCCAAGATTCTGTCGTTTGTGCGGAAGTCCCCTCACGTGGATGCAGGGCTGGGTGACGAGGTGGCACGACACGCTGGGTCATCAGCACACACAAACACAACAGTTTCTGGGGTCCCTCTGCTGCAGTGTGCTAAGGATGAGTGGTGGTGGGGGAGCCCCACTGGCAGCCAGACTAGCAGCAGGCAGGGACCGCGTCGTGCTCTTGTGAACAGAGGCCTGTGGTTGGTTACTCATTCCGGTAAACCAAAGGCATTACGGTGATCTCAAAATATTTTTGGTCTCTCTACAGATTATCGTTATTATGGCAGCACTTTTCTAAGCTGGAATCTCAAACCAAAGGCACTTTCATGCTTGAGTGCAGAGGATTCACAAATAGCTATGTATTTGGTCATGAATTTAAAAGGCAACATTAAAAGTATAATTTGCTTTTCATAGTAAACTACAAAGTTGCAACCTTTTGTTTTGGTATAGACATTTTGAGAGTGTGGTCAAAAAACAGACTTGTGTCCAGTCTCAGATTTTAGACCAAGTCGTCAATTTCCTATAGAATTGGAGAAAAATGGGCTTACAAAACAAAAATGAACCCAATTTTTGCTTGTTCTGTTTCGAATATTGGGCCAATTAGTAAAGGAACATCAGGGACCGGTGTAAGAAAAGGCTGGCGGCACGACTAAGGTATTACTAAGGCACTGCTTACTGGAACGCTTTGGCAGCTCTGAATTGAAAACTTCCTACAAAAAGTAACAGTAGTAAGAGAAATGCTTCCAGCTTACAAAAGGGCTCACAGTTCTGAGGCAGCCTTCTGCACTGTACACCCTACATGCAACATCTCGAAGATTTAAGGCTTTTCAGAAATGCCATGTGCAGGGCTTTGCCACAGAAACATCAACATAAAGAAATAAGCAATGCAGACATATCCTCTTAATGTCACAGGTGTGAACACCGACACACAGAGTTAGTTCTACCCTTTGTAAGTTCAGGTATAGTGTACCAGAGCATATACAAAATTATACAAATTAACATGTACCTGGTTTGTAAAATTGACTGTCATCTCATATGATTTAAATCATTTACAGTTGTGCAAAAACAACTGCTAAAGCCACCACAGTACAGAAACCTAACGAAGACTTGGGCTTAAAAGTCACCCAGGGACTTTTAACACCAAGTGCTTGGAACGGGGGCTGTTTTTTTGGCTGGTCTGAGTGCAGGACTTCGCTGCTGGGACGTTAGCAAATAGAAACTTGACGCAGAGCCTGTGGCAGGTGAAGTGTCCTCAGAGTAAGTAAAAAGGTGCATCAGTTTTCCTGCCTGTGTGTGGATGGATGCATGCCTCAGCTAGCTATGATCACACAGGCCACTCCAGCGTGGGAAGCAGCATCCAGTGAGACTGAGCTTTAGCACAGGGGATCCTCAATCTCCGCTCTCTTCCAAACCAACCTGTGCACACATTCTCAGGGATCATGTAAGCTTAGAGCACCGAAGAAGAATAGCCTCCACCAGGAGAGGCTGCGGATTCCAGTGGCAGGGACCCTAGAAAAGTCTCACCCTTTTTCTGCCCCCAACTGGCGGGGTCGCCTTCCCTCGGGGCCTCAACTTTCTCATCTACAAAATGAAGGCAGGTAGACTGTGCTCCCTTTGAGCTCAAGAAAGAAAAGTTCTGTAAGTCCTTTTCTGGAACGGACCCCCCCATCCCTAGAGATGAAATGTGGCAGAGGTTTCAAAGCTTCCTACAAACAGCAGTGACTGTAAGGTAGAACGCAGAAGCAGCCCAGAGGAATTATGTTGAAGCGATGAAGGGTTTGATCATGAGACCCATGAGGTGATGAGAAACAATGAAGATTGCTGGGATTTTTTTTCAACTCCAGTCAAATAAGGGATGAAGATCCTACCCAAAATGCTCTCTAACTAGGTATGAGTTAATTACAAGGATGATGGTGACCATCTGTTCCTAACTTCCCCAAGGATGAGCAAGAGGATACTTGTAGCAAGAGATAACTGTGAACACAAGTTTCAAGACAGGAAGCAACGTGGACAAGGTGTCACTTGATGAACAGTCCTACCTGCTTCTTGGTAACCTGAAATGAGGCTCCCAGGAGGTTAAGTCTTCACAGGGTGAGACGGAAGGGAAAAGAATTTCAAATGTGGTAACTGTAAGATCTAGGGCAGTGCTTCTCATCTGGAGGTGATTTTGCACCCTATGGGATGTTTGGCAAAGTCTGGAGACACTTTGGGTTATGAAAACTGGGAGAAGGGGTGCTCCTGGTACTACCAGGTAGAGCCTGGGATAGTAGTAATCCTCCTCCAGTCCACAGGACAGCTCCACACAACAAAGAACTATCTGGTCCAAATGTGAATAGCATTGAGGTTGAGAAACCCTGGTCTCGGGTAGCTTGGACGTTCTGGGATTCCAGGATATGTTCTGAAGAAGTTCTGGTTTTATTTTTCACCTCTCACTATGATGGAAATGAATGCCAACAGACCAGAGCCCAGTTCTCAGCTCCTCCGTCTTCAGGCAGTGAAAAACCAGCCTCCAAACTCTGCAGTGAAGGCCCAAGATGGCCCTGAAACAAGGCTGGCACTGGAAGGTCATCAGGAGATAGAGCGCTTGGAAGATAGAACACGGAGCTTAGGAAAGGCTTCTCCATGGTTTAAGCTTTTGAGACAAAGGCAGGAGACTGCCAGATAGTATGAAGGGCCAAAGAGAGACAGGGATTAGATGACCCAATGGACATAGCATCTAATTCCACCCAAGGATCTAATTTGGGAGAGACAAAGGGAAGGCCACAGGGTAACTAGACCAGTGGTTAAGACCGGGAACGTATCTGTCCTGGAGAAAATTCAACATGAGAAGTAAACATCTAAAAATTTTAGAAATGTTTTAAGGGCCATGTAAATCATCAAAACTCAGCTCCAAAGGCAATCAGAGGAAGAAGATGGGGGTGGTGGAGCATCAGAGGGCCCAGCTGACCCTGTGAGGTCAGCAGACCAGGCTGTGTCCTCCTCTGTGGCCAACAGAATTGTCCCCTCACTCATCTTCTGTCCCAGTCTTTTTGTGCTTTGGAAAGAACAATCTCAAGAGCCCTCCTGGCAGCACCAAAGAGCCCCATTCCTGGGTGGGAATATGAACCAGATCTCTCTCCCTCTTAAGCTATGGGATGGCCTGGCTTATACTCATCGATACCTAGTCATACATTCCTGGTCCTGAGACAGAATGGGGGTTCCATTGACCAAAGATGCAGAAAACAGGAGCACACACACACACACACACACACACACACACAAATCCCAAAGAGGGGTGTCCAACAGAAGTCACTGTAAATGTAATGGCCATGGAGGAAGCTGAAGACCAGAAGGAGGGGTGGACAGCTGGGCAGACCCTGCACAAGCCAGTCAGAAACCAGGGAACCAATGGCAATCTACAAATGGAAGGCAGAGTAGCACCGCCCTACTGGTCTGCTGTATGGGATGAGCATTCCAAGTGAAGAAAGTTTTGCGCTTTCTCCTCTGGTCATCCCAGTGAGCAGTGATGCTTTTGGGGTCAGGTTTAGTCCAGTGTTTTGTTTGCCACAAGCCAGCCACACCCTCATGCTCATGAGCACAAGGTACTGCCTAATTGACAAGCAGGGTCAAAGCAGATGGTGGGACAGCGAAGGGGGTGTGTATGTTACTGGGATGTGGTAGAACTACATTTTATTTTCTGACTTGGTGAAGAAACGTTGACATGCTTTAGAAGTTACAAAACTTACTTCACGTTCTACCATATTCATATATTCCTACCATGTATAGAAAATGTCATTCCTCTGGGAAGTTGGAGGGGTACCCCGTTCCTTCCCTCCAATGAAACACTTATGGAAAGAACCCAAGACATGTGGCCACAACAGACCAACTCTTCCTGGGCAATGCTTTGGAATATTTGGACAGGAAAGCGGACTCTCTCCTGCAAAGAGAATCTCCCGAATGAGCCTACTTGAGAAGGTCAGAGATAGAGAGCTGGGCCTCTTTAACCTAAGTCAGACAAGTACTATGCTACTGAAAGATGTTAAGGAAATGGCTGCCCTTAGAGAGGATACATCTAAGCTTATTGACACAGATTGAGATATATACACATATCAGCACCTAGCACACGGAGTGACATGAAATGGAAGTTCAGTTAATATGTTGAATAACTTTATGTGTATACACATATACACATAGTTATAGCATGTCAATAAGCGTATTGGGTCACCAGAAATAAAGAGTTTACCCACAGGCTGATGAGGACACTTGCGATTTTCTGGGGAGCAGAGATGCTAAAACTGATGAACCTTTTACTTGTCTGGTTGGTGAAATTTTCCCCAGCCACAGAATGCTCCATACTTTGCATCTTACAGTGCAGTATTCATGCCAATTTAAAAATTTTGCTATGAAATTTCAGTGGTTCAAACATTTACTCATTTTAGTAAAAAATTTGGTTGTCCATATAAAATATAACTGCACACACAAGACTATAAACATTTTAGATTTTTTTTCAGTATTTATCTACTTATTGCAAAAGAGCCATCTTTCTTTTTCATTAAATAATCAATCATCACATTAGTACAATACAATTTTATATTTTTAAATATACTATATATGTTAAGGGTAAGGGTGAAGTTTTCTTCCTTTGTAATACCTGTTCAAGAGTTTACTGGATTAGGAGATTAGTTTTAACCTTGAGGAAAAAAGTACAAATTTGTCTCATTAGGAGATTTCTACCAAGCATTTCTTAAGGCTATAGTTTTACATTTGGTTTCAAAAAGAAAGAAAGGTTTCATTTAAAAAATAATTTAGTGAATTACATTCTTTCATAACTTCCACCCTAATTAGTTACAAAGATAAGTCTAAGATTCTTAGTTTTGTGTACTAATTTACATTTATATTTAAAGATTAATTTTACTTGTATCTTAAAACAAGAGTTTTATGTTGGAAAAAAGAGAACTAAACACATTTGTATAAAGGCTGTAAATGTCCCATGGCAAATGCTCTGTCTCAGTATTTTCTAACACAATGAGAAACAGGGCTCCACAGAGAGAGACTGGGGTTGTTAAGGTTCACCTTTCCCGAGGAATTGTGGGCTGCAGATCTGAAGAACACACAGAAACAACTCAATTTCTCTTTTTACAACTGTACCAGAACTTCACAGCTACAATGATCGTATGAACACATGAAAAAATGACTTCACTCAAACAGGATTTAGAAAAGTTGGGGTGACCTCGGGGCCAGGGCACCACCCTGTGTGGTGAGGTTTACAGTCAGTCGCTCGATAATGGAGAGAGAGTGTGTGTGTGCACATATGTGTGTGTGTATATACAGATATCTATATATATAAATAACCATGTTCAGTCTTTCACAAGCCTGTAAATATGATGCTGTGCTCCGTGTTCACTATTTGAAACTTCAAATACACAGGCCATGCAGAGGAGGGTTTCTTGTGTATCCCTGTTTGTTACCACCTGTTAAAATAAAAAAAGGTACACATATGTAACAGCACGTGGATGAATACATGCTCCATCTATGCATAGTGACTGATTTAATTGGAGAAAAAGGGCCTTAAGTCCAACAGAGGCCTGTTCAGCCTCACTCTGTGCCCTCTATCACAAATGTAGAACACCGCGGGTCTGACTTGAATCCCATCTAAGCTCGGTTACCACACATAAGAAGTATTTTACAGGCAGGCTCTTGCCCATAAGCTGAGCCCACAAAGAGACCTTAAAAATCAAGTCATTTGTGATTCTGGGTTTGTGGGGGCTGACTTCTTTACAACAAAGAGAATTTTCTATAATGCAGCCTCACAGAATGGTCATTGACCTGCCTCCCATTTTATTTTTAAATTTAATAGGCAAATAATAATTGCATATATTTATGGAGTACAATGTGACATTATGATACATGTCTATACTGTGGAATGATTAAATCAGGCTAGTCAACATAACCTCACCTCACATACTTATTTCTTTGTGACAAGAATATATCAAATCTACTCTTTTCCTGCACCCAGTCTTAATCTTTCGTGAAATTTCATTTCACAGCAGCCAATGACAGACATAACCTCTGTAAGTACCTTACTCAGTAGCCTATGAGCCAGCAGAGACTGAACCCAGCAAGATTTCTGCCAGCTAAAGGAACAGAGGGACTGACAAAGTCGTGTCAAATGACAATGCTTTTCACTGACGCAGGCTTCGCCTTGCAACATGTATCCTGAAATCCTCATCTTTCTCCCCTCTTGGGTCCCCTTCTCCTTCTTCCTCTTGCCCATGGCCTCTCGCCTTCTCGGCAAAAATCACTGCAGCTGCCTCCCCATCAGACCCCGCCTCCTTCCTCTCCTCACTCTGGTCTCCATTCCTCATGCCTGTCTCAGAAGAAGCTGTCTAAAAGCAAATTAGATCAAAAAGCAAATCAGATCAAAATCAAACTGCTCAAAACGCTTCCGTGACTCGGTTACTTTTGTGTTTGGTTGGACCCAAGGAGTGTGTGAAAACATTTTACATTTGAGCGCCTCAGCCAGCTTGTCTTAGGTCGAATTTCCCCTTATCTCAGGCTGATTCCTTCACCCTTTAGTTTCTCTTGCCCTTGAGGCATCCAAGTTCACCATCCCTTTCAAACAATAAAGACTTGCAGTACTTCTGACTTTTCCCATGCAGGACAGTCTACAAACAAATATAGACATGTAAGACTATATTAAATGTCCATCTCATCCAAAGTAATCTAAGATTAGATTTCTGAAGAGCAGGGACCATGTTCCCCAGCAACCGCCTAGCGGGCATGGCACACAACAGTCATTTAATAAATATTGGCTGAATGAATAAAAAGCCACATGATATAGCCAACACACAGAGTGCTTATTATACATCTACTTGGTATCAGACATTTTACAGTGATTGCCTCATAGAATGCAATGGCTCTCTGAGAGGGTGTCTGCTCCCTGCCAGCACTGCAAACCTTGGTCTGCTCCACTTTGTCTAAAAGGCCATTAGGGTGGCACGTGCCTGTCGTTCTAGCTACTTGGAAGGTTGAGGCGGAAGGATCACCTGAGCCCAGCAAGTTGGGGCTGCGATGGCCGTGACTGTGCCACTGCACTCCAGACTGGGTGACAGTGAGACTACAACTCAAAAATAAAATAGAATAAAATTAAAAAAGGCCATTAGGGAAAAGGATACCAATGAATAGTTACTAAAGAACATGTGTTCCAAACTTTTCCCTCAGGTTGCCGGCTTCTAAAATTCATTCATTCATTCTTATTTTTGTAGAGATGAGGTCTAACTGTGCTTCCCAGGCTGGTCTCAAATTCCTGAGTTCAAGTGATCCACCTGCCTTGGCCTCCCAAAGTGTTGGGATTATAGGCGTGAGCCACTGTGCCCAGCTGGTTTCAAAATTTTAGAGGGACAAGGGCACATGTGAGAATGCACTGAGATTCTTCCCCTGGAAGAAATGAAAATTACATGTAAAATTATCTGTTTACCAGTTGTGTGCCAAGCGTGTGTCTGAGAATGTGGAGACTCCCTACAATTCATCTGCTGATGCCCTACTGCAGTGGGTCCCAACCTGACTGTCCGCTGAACTGTCTAAAGAGATTTAAAGATAACCAAAAATCATGGTGCTGGACCCCATGCCCAGGGGTTCTGATATTCTTCATCTGCAGTGGGGCCTAGGTCTCAAAATTTTTAAAGCCCTCCTGGATGAATCTAATAGGCAGGGGATTTTTAATTTTTAAATTTTATTTATATTTTACAGTGGTATTTGGCAGCGGGTTCCTACTAGCTCATGAAAGTTATTGTTAGATATTTAAAAACTGCATGAGCTGACCAACCATTGGTAGCTAGAAATTGCCTGTGGGATGGCCTATTTACACCATGGAAATAGGCAAAGGGTATAAATCAGGGTTTGGGGGGAATTGGGAAACAGATTTAAATAAATAAAAAAATCAAAAACAAAAACAAAACCCCAGCACACTACCGAGAATCATTGTCCCAACGGAACCAAAAATAGCAGGCAAAGAATTCCTGCTCAAAATATTCTAGTTCTTAATCCCAGTAACAAAGAGTAACAAAGTAGATCTTCAGAGGAGTGAGAATTTGGCCACAATAGCCTTGCAGCCCCCTTTAGCAAGATTGTTCCTACCAGATTTTGTTCTGGCAATTTTTTCCCACCTTAATCAAATAATGATATTATTATTATTTTTAAAAAATGAGTCTTAGCCAAGTACTGTGGGTCACAACTGTAATTCTAGCACTTTGGGAGGCTAAGGCAGAAAGATTGTAAGTCCAAGAGTTCAGACCAGCAACACACCAAGACCTTGTCTCTATTTTTAAAAAAAAGAAAAAAATCAGCAAGGCATGGTGGTGCACACCTGTAGTCCCAGCTACTCAGGAAGCTGAGGCAGGAGGACTGCCTGAGCCCAGGAGGTCAAGGCTGTGGTGAGCTGTGGTCATGCCACTGCACTCCAACCTGCATTCCCACTGCCCAAATGGGAGTGAGGCCCTGACTTAAAAATAAATTAAAGTCTGATGAAACCCATGATTACATGTTGTATAAGTATTTTTTGAGGAAAACACTGTTCCCAATAACCTTCCCAAGTCCCAAACAAAACCCACAAGAGAAATTTGTTTTAAAGGTAAACATTAAGGGAGAAACACAAGGATCATTGTCCAGGCACCGGAAGCTTTCCCATCACAGATTCTGAGCACTGTTGTGTTTCCTTTCCTTTAGCAGCTACCCAGGAAGTTTTGATGAGGCTTTTTAGCATAGAAGAACATCTTCCTCCTCTTCCTATCATTGCATTCTATTCTAATCTATGTCTTTCCTGGTACTAAGAGCTTTTATTTTCTTGTCTGAACGAATGCTACTTCTTCTGAGGACATGCAAATCCTTCATGAAATGAGTCAGGTCTGATTAAGTACAGGTCAACTGACTCAGCTTCCGCCTGTGTATGACTTGATATCATGTTGCTGCTTAGACGCAAACCTGGCTCACATTGGAATTACCTGGGAAACCTAAAAAAATACACACGCCTGGGTCTTATCCTCAGAGCTCCTAATTTTACTGATCTAGGATGCAACCTGGGTGTCAGGATTTTAGGAAGTTCTTCAGGTCTTTCTACTCCACGGCCAGAGCTGAGAACGTAGGGCCATCACTTTTTATAACCCACCCGAATTCCAGTTCTTTCAACCTTAGAAACCTCTTCTCTTCTATAGACTCAAGCCCTGTGTGCCCTGTGGATGCTGTGAATTCAACTGCTGACTGACCACTGGGGGCCCAACCCAATAGTCTAGTCAGTTTCCTTTGGCCCAGGAGCCGGTGACTCCGGGCCATCTTCCCTACTTTCCCCAGTAAGCCTCATGGCAGAGGGTGCCAAAACAGGAAAGAGACAAATCCATTACCAATAAAATTGTGAAGTTTTCCAAAACACTGTTCATCATATATTTCTCTGGTAAGTGTTTGAGCTTGTGGATGAAGTTGATCATATATTCACACATTGGGGAACGGTTTATTCGGTATACAAATCGGCCATTCTCAAACCTTGCATACTCCGTCTGCAAGGAAAAAAGGAATGAAGCATGATTTCAAAATACGTGAAACAGATATTGCTGCCTATAGAAGCATTTTATTTTTTCAACACGAATCATCTCTTATATACTATACTATTTAGGTAGTTTACTTAGTTTTAAAAAATCCTATCTCCAAATTTACTGCTCTACCTGGAACCCACTATTTATCTGAAAATTTAAAAAATACAGTTAGAAAGGGGATAGCTTTAAGGAAAATATGATAGATCCTTTTAGCAAGGTTAGAAAAAAGATATCTAATAGCCTAGTTACGGTTTGTTACTTGGAAGAGACTTGTAAGAGCAGGCCCCAGCAAGTTACAATTCTTTAAGCAGCCAAAAGAAAACTCCTCTTTGCTGTGATAAAGCCTGGCAGACTAACAACTAGCGTAACTAATTCCTCTACTTTAGTTATTTCACACTGACTATGAGCCCCTGCATGCTGTTTATTAAAGAAAGAAAAAAAGAACAACAACAAAATACCAGTATATATGCAGTTTGAAGACACCATGGAGGTACTCAAAAATAGGAAAAACACTCCTAGATAACCTTGGATCAAAAGGAAATTACAAAGTATCCAAAGAGCAATGAAAAGGAAAACTTATGAGACACAATGAAGTCGTACTTGATGGAAGCTTAATGAAGCAGCCTCATATATCTGCATCATCAAAGATGAACAATTATAGAACTAAATACACATCTTCAAACATTAAAAAAAAAAAAAGAAAACCCATGAAGTAAGCCAAAACCACAAAGAATCCAAAGGAAACCAGGACTAGGAAATTAATAAAGATAAAAGCTCAAACCAATGAAACAGAAATTTAAAATGTAGATGGAATTTTAAAACTAGTTCTTTAGAAAGACAAAATAAATGCTTCACACACTTAAAAAGGAAAAGAAAGGCAGAGTCACATTACAGTATTATAGAGAATAAAAGATATGCCATAACTTCACATAACTCTCATATATATACAGTAAAGCAAAGCAGAGCTTTGGTGGATAGGGATGCTTTCCCAGAAAAATACAAATTGCTAATACTGAACCACTAGAAGTGAAAAATGTCAATAGATCAATCACTGTAGAAATGACCAGAACTAGAAAGTTTAAATATTTGCCATTGAAAAAGGTAGAAAGAATTTTTAAAAAATCAGTTAATAGGAGGAATAAGTTCAAGAGATCTATTGTACAACATGGTGGCTATAGTTAATGACCATCTATTATATTCTTGGAAATTGTTAAGAGAAGATTAAAGCATTCTCACCACAAAGAATAAGTATGTGGGGGTAATACATGTTAACTAGCTCAATTTAGCCATTCCACAATGAATACATATTTCCGGCTAATTACTTATTTTTATTTTTTATTGTAGAGATGAAGTCTCGCCAAATTGCCTGGGCTGGTCTCAAACACATGGGCTCAGGCAATTCACTCGCCTTGGCCTCCCAAAGTGCTGGGATTGCAGGCTGAGCCACCAAGCCCAGCCAGATACATATTTCAAAACATCATGTTGTCTGTGATAAATACACAACATTTTTAGTTCTCAACTATGAGTGAATGAACAAATAAATAAACCAAGCTTTTAAAAAGTACAGAGACCAAATAGCTTCGGGGTAAGTTTTATGTAACCTTTAAGAACAGTTATTACTTCCAAGGTAATTTAAATTATGCAAGGACACAGAGAAAGGTAACTATTCCACTTCTCTTATAAAATTAATGTATATTCACATCTGAAATTTGACAGAGGTTATTTTAAAAGCATAGTACTAATATCACTTAAAAATTCTACATAAGAGATCAGCAATAGAATCCAGTAAAGTATCTGAAGTAGAACTTTTTCAGGAACACAGTGGTTCATATACAGGAGAGGTATTAACTCAACTTGTGTGAACACATTGGAAAAAATCATCTAGCAAAAATTATTGAAAAAGCACTTAAGGCTGGGAGCAGTGGCTCATGCCTATAATCCCAACACTTTGGGAGGTTGAGGTGAGAGGACTGCCTGAGCCCACAGGCTTGAGACCAGCCTGGGCAACTTGGTGAGACCTTATTGCTACAATAAATCAAAAAATTAGCCGGGATGTAGTTCCAGCTACTTGGAAGGCTGAGGCAGAAGGATCACCTGAGCCCAGCAGGTCCAGGCTGTGGCAGCTGTGAGCGTGCCACTGCACTTCAGCCTGGGTGACAGAGGGTGACAGAGTGAGACTCTAACTCAAAAAAAAAAGCATTTGATAAAATATTGCAGCTATTACTAATAAAGTAAAACAAGGAACAGAAAGAAAGCGCTTAAAATTAGTAGTAAAGACCATTTATAAAAACCAACAGTAAATATAATTCTTTTTTCTTTTTTTTTGAGTTGGAGTCTCACTCTGTCACCCAGACTGGAGTGCAGTGACCGCTCCCGGTCACCACAGCCTCGACCTGCTGGGCTCCGGAACTACAGGCACACACTACCATACCTGGCTGATTTTTTTGATTTCTTGTAGAGATGAGGTCTCACCAAGTTGCCCAGGTGGGTCTCGAACCCGCAGGCTCAGGCAATCCACTCACCTCAGCCTCCCAAGGTGTGGGATTACAGGCTGAGTCATCAAGCCCAGCTAGTAAATATAATTCTAAATGCCAAAACACCAAAACCATTTCTACTAACATCAGTAACTACACAAGAATAACCACCATGACTTACTGGGCACTCACTAAATTCTCACAGGAATGGAACTACTCCCTGCTTGCCTACTCCTCTTCCTACATGTCTTCCCTTCCTTTAAGGAAATGCATAAATATGAAATCTCTTAAAAACCTCTTCAGAAGACAGACACATCTGTGGCTCATGTTTTTTCCAGATGTGTCTGAAGTAGCTTAATAAACTCTGATGATTTAGAAAAAAATAAAAAGAATCCTGGACATCACTATTTCTTTATACAACTGTGTTGAAGGTTTTAGTAAAGAAAAAAAGAGTGAGAAAATAATAATAATAAATTGGCACAAACATTAGAAAAGATAAATAGGGCCCTTTTGTTTTTGCCACTAAGATCATAAACAGAAAAGCCAATGATCTGGGGGAAAAAAATTCTAGAGTTAAATATGAGAATTTCCTAGGTTGGCTATATTGAAGATAGATATGAAAACCAAGAGCTTTTCTCTATGCTAGCAATTAGAATCAGGAAATTGCAAAAAAAGTATATAATATTTAGAAATATATTTAAGAAGAAAGGGACACATCTATACGATACAACTATAGCCAGGCACCCAGCACTTTGGGAGGCTGAAGCAGGTGGATTGCTTGAGCTTTTAAGGCCCAGCTACTTAGGATGTTGAGGTGGAAGGATCACCTGCACCCAGGAGGTCAAGGCTGCCATAACCCATGAGTGTTGTGATCATGCCACTGCCTGGGTGACAGAGTGAGACTCCAACTCAAAAATAAAATAAAATAAAGTAAAATAAAATAAAACAATATATATATCTCATTTTAATTAAAATACATGAAATGTAAATGTAAATGAGTTCTTGATTAGAAAGATTTAACATCATGAACATATCAATTTTTCCCAAGATAATACCTCAATCGAATGAAATTATAACTAAATTGCTCACACAAGGTTTTTGTTTGTCTTTACATTTTTAAATGTTTGAGTCATTTGAGAGAACAAATGCTTGGTTAGTAGCTTAGAAATTATGCAAAAAAAGAAGAATGGTGAGACTGACTTTCTTCAGCAGAAAACACAACCCATTATAAATCCAATGTAACCAAGACGATATGGTATTGGGATCTGTAGAGACATAGAGAGGATAGAAGAGAACAGAGACTCCAGAAACAGCTCCCGGATATATGGTGACGACACAAATGCCTATCTATTTGGAAGAAAATATAAGTGGACTACCATTTCACACCAGATGCAGGCAGGCGTTCTAACTAGATGAAAGACTTAAACATAAAACTCTGTTGGCCACACACACCACCTTCTCCATAAAAACTCCCAGGATTTTGTGGGTCAAAAGGAACCTCTCCCTGCTCCCTGAACTTGCTTGGTGTTTTGTGTGTATCCTCTGAGGACACCATGAAGAATAACTTGAAATCTGGGAAACAGGGTGACCCGTCTGGCTCGCTTTTTCTTACACACACCTGTCCAGGCAGGGAATCCCATCTACAGAGCCATGTTCCTGACAACACGGCCTAACACTCACCTTCCACACTCCTAGCCACCTGCTGGGAACTCTGCTTCCTCCTTCTAAGAGAAGATGGAGGTCATTTGGTTCCAGGTCCCCCGGTCCTGTCTCATTACACAGCCACCTTCTCACCTGCCTCTCCTTGGCTTCCCAAAGGCTGCTTTTCTCTTTGTATCTCCCTCCTACTCACCCCGAGGCTGGCAGCTGCTCCCCAAATTTAATCCTTATTCCTGTGTTCTTGCCATTCCTTCTCTGCAGCTAGTTCTCTATTCCCAGCTTTCATGACCCTTAATGCTTAGTATTCCCAATAGACATTTCCAGTCTTTACCTATCCCCCAAATTTAAGTTCTGCATCTATGGGATGCCAAAAAAATGTGTACACGTCTTAAGTATGATGTTCATTCAAAAGATGGTGTTAATCAAATGAACACTAGCATCACCATGCAACAGGCAGGACAGTCAAAGAAAATGGCAGAAGCACGGTTGAGTGAACG
Organism: Carlito syrichta; assembly: GCF_000164805.1. NCBI lineage: Eukaryota > Metazoa > Chordata > Mammalia > Primates > Tarsiidae > Carlito > Carlito syrichta. The sequence continues at coordinate 320,520 of NW_007249323.1, read as the reverse complement.
TCGTACTATACATTGCTACCATAATTTAATTCAACTTTGAAAAGTAATACATAGGCTGGGCTCGGTGGCTCAGCCTGTGATCCCAGCACTTTGGGAGGCTGAGGGGAGAAGATTGCCTTGAGCCCGCGGGTTCGAGACCCACCCGGGCAACTTGGTGAGACCTTGTCTCTACAATAAATCAAAAATTAGCTGGGCATGGTAGCACGCGCCTGTAGTTCTGGCTACTTGGAAGGCTGAGGCAGAAAGATCACAGGAGCCCAGCAGGTCGAAGCTGCGGTAGCCAGGAGTGTGCCACTGCCATCCAGCCTGGGTGACAGAGTAAGACTTCCAACTCAAAAAAAAAAAAAAAAAGTAAAGGAAAGTAATACATAGATAACATCTCCTAAAATGTATATACATATTTTTTTTGGCACCCCCGGTGTAATCATTCCCTATTTCCTCCTAAACATCTTATTTTCCTTTCTCTGTACTGTCCTTCCAAGCACACAGTGTGAGTGTGACCTTTGACTCTTCTTCCTCTGATCTTTAAGTCAGTTCCTAAGCTCCACTCAAAATGTCTTACTGGATTCCCACTGCTGTCATTTTAGTAAAGCTCCTGACTCCTAAGCTGAAGCTGACTGCCAACATCATCCTCACAAAGCCTGGCTTTTGCCCACGAGGGCATGCAGCACAGTAAATTCTCACTGCTCAGCCCAAGGTCACTCCCTCCTTCTCCGACTGTGTCAGAGGCACAGGACTTCCGACTTGCTTCCCTTCAGGTTCTCTCAAAGCATTTTGCCTTCTTAGAAGAAACAGGAAAAAGAAGTGGGTGAAAGGGGAAGGGGAAGGAGGAGACACCCAAAAAGCACAACTGTCTGCAGTAATGAAGGGTTCAAGGCCAGCCAGCGGTCTGCCCTTGAATGAAGTGTCCAGGGTACAGAGGCCAACTTACCTCTACTTTTTCTACTACTTGCTTCCCAAAGGAGCAAACTTTGGTGGAACAGGTGACTGTCATATTTTCAGAACTCTCGTACTGACTGGTTACACCATAAAAAGCCCCAGCATCGTCTTGAATATTGCAGTTTAAATCAGCCTGTTGAAAGAAAATGGAGGTGGGAGTTATTCTCTCATCCCAGGAGTCACGGCACTGAGCAAGAACGGTCAGGGTAAGACCTCTGTAGGGTGAGAGGAGCAGAGGGTAGCCTTGAGGAGGTGGTGCTCATCTAGAAACAAGTTCAGTGTCCATGAGTCATTTTTTGAAGGGAGTGCTAATTTTGAAGGGAAGCAGTCTTCCCTTGAAATGACATGCTTCATGTATCAACTTTCTTTTACTTTGTTGCATTTGGTAGCAGAATAGTACCAAGCCCTTGTAATAAAAGAGCCACAAGGTCCACACAGAAAGCAGGATACGAGTTGGATTATATTCATAATCCTTAGGGATAGTTAAAAAGAGAAACTCTACCACTGTCTAGCCATTTGTCACATATGTAAAAACAGAAACTTTACTCAAGGGATATGTTTCCTATTAAAGACTGGCTTACAAAGATGCTAAATAATTAACATAAAATACCACTCATTTCACACATTTTTATTAAATACCTACAAGGTGAGGCTTATGCCAGACACTATCCAGGACTTGGCTACAACCTCATACGACACATACATAAAATAAGTATTATTCCAATAGAAAATAAGTACTGTGTCAAAGGCACTCGGAGTTCTGACAGCAGAAGGCCTTACTTTCAGCCAGGGGTCTCCATTAAGGGATGGCTAAGACAGGCACAAACAGAGAAGGCTGGGGGAACAGTGTGGGCAGGAGGAGCCTGGGGTGCTTCATTCTAGCTTTCGTGTAAGGACTAAGGAGACTGGGAGAAGCAGGATTGGAAACACCACTTGGGCCCAGGTCATGGAGGGCTAAATAAGGGGTATAGATTATGTCCTGCAGGAAACGGGGACACTTAAAAGTTCTGGTGTCAGGAAGTGATGTGATTAGCGCTGTGCTCTGGAGAGAAAATGCCTCAGGAGCATACACTGTCCATTGGAAAGGGTGGCTGCTGCAGTGTCTGGGTCACTGCTGTGGTCTGAATGCATCCCCCAAAATTTATGTGTTGGTCCCCAAAGTAACAGTGTTGGGAGAGAGAGTCATTTGGGAGGTGTTTAGGTGTTGAGGGTTCTGCCCTTATGAATGGGTCCATGCTCCTATACAGAGGATTTTGGGGAGTGAGTTGGGTCTCTCTTGCCCTTGTTCCACCTTCCACCGTGTAAAGATCCAGCAAGGCCTCATCAGATGCCTGCGCCTCGACCGCGGACTTTGCAGCCTCTAGAAATGTGAGACATAAATTTCTGTTCGTGTAAGTTATCCAGTCTGTGATATTCTGTGGCAGCAGCACAAACAGCCTTAAGACAGTCACCAATTAATGGTCCCCTTCCCTCAAATATCCACTGACCCTTTACTACGTATCAGACACTGTATTTAAAGCTGTAGATAAACAACAGTGGGGGTGGGCCCCCAGGGCTCGGCAATGCTTCCAATGACGAAGCAGCTCAGAGCCTAAGAAAGAAGACACAGCTTAGACAATGGGAGTATTCCGTATGAGAAGTGAGGGTGTCCACAGGGCGTACGGCCAGAAAGAAGGACTAAAGAAAGAGACAGCAAGGGAGGGAAGGTGGCAGGGGAGCTGGGAGAGTTTGGGTCTTCTATCCTTAGACCGAAGGACACAGGAGGAGAAGGAGACCGGTCTGGAAGTGACAGGGTACGATCAGATCTGTGTTCCAAAAAAGCACCTCCGACCACAGCTGGGAGAAGACTCTGGAAGAGAGCAGAGTGAGAGGGGACATCTATTTGGAGGCTGCTACAGCTGCCCAAATGCCAGAGGCCAATACACGGGCTGCTATGGGAGCTACGAAGACAGAGGTGGGTGAGTCTGACACTCAAATCAGATTTTATATTTTGTGAGATCTGGCACATTTTGACTAGCTAATTTTTTTTTTTTTTTTTTTTGAGTTGGAGTCTCACTCTGTAGCCCAGACTGGAGGGCCGTGGCCGCTCCCGGCCACCGCAGCCTCGCCTGCCAGGCTCCGGCGATCCCTCCGCCTCAGCCTGCCGAGTAGCCGGAACTACAGGCATGCGCTACCATGCCCGGCTGATTTTTTGATTTATTGTAGAGACGAGGTCTCGCTGCTGGTGAGTCTCGAACCCGTGGGTTCAGGCAATCCACTCACCTCAGCCTCCCAAAGGCGCGGGATTACAGGCTGAGCCACTGAGCCCGGCTTGACTAGCTAATTTTAACACCTGGACAGGCACTAACCACCATGAAGACTTGAGTTATCCTACATATTTTTAAACAAGGACCTGCATTTGAGTTTCCTTCTTGAACTGAGTATTAGGAAAATGTCTATTTCCAAAGGCAAAAACTTCCCATTTCCTGCCTTCAAATGAATAGAACCATGCACTCTCTATTCCCCTTATGTGCCAAGAACCTCAAAGTTAAATTCAGTGTTCAGCTGAAGTCATTAACTTGTCACAGGTGCTTCTCATAGCTACTCATGATCAGGGCATGGCTCCTTTTACTGGTTTCCAATTTGCTTTAACTTGAAGTTGTCCAGTTTTATATTACCTACAAATGTAGTAGGCTCTCTCACATTTTGCTTTTGGGATTTGAAGGGTTATAAATCATCAATGAGTAAAAATACCCTGGTGTGCATTTTTCTCACACTCAAAGGGTTCACATTTGGTTCCACAAGAATGGCCTGGCAGGAAATGATGCAGGTCTCTCAGTGACTCAAGGCCAAGATGCCCCTGTGTCCAAATGAGCTCCGGTTTCAGGGGAGAAAGGTTATTGATACACCCGAGGGACACAGGCTCTCTGAATACTGGAGCTGTCCACAGGGTAGTGGTTACCTTCAGGAACTGCCTGCCACTGCCCTGTTTTGCTTCCACCTCAGAACGTTCTGCTCTGAAAAGTGGTTCACCTGTTTTACGGTGGCGGGATGTGAGGTATTCTCTGGACATAGACTGTTTCCCCCTATATTTGGTTTCTTTCTTTTCTCCCTCAGAGAGTGGCTTCTGGCCAAGGCTGGTCTCCGAAAGGTGTGCATATTCCCAGTAATAAGTCACGGGATCCAGGTGACCAAGCCAACCTGAAGATAATGCCATTGTCACTCTTTTTTTTTTTTTTGAGTTGGAGTCTCACTCTGCCACCCAGACTGGAGTGCAGCGGCACGCACCCGGCCACTTCAGCCTCGCCCTGCTGGGCTCAGGCAATCCTCCCGCCTCAGTCCTCCAAGTAGCTAGAACTACAGGTGCACGCTACCTCGCCCAGCTAATTTTTTAAAACATTTATTGTAGAGACTAGGTCTCACCAAGTTGCCTGGGCAGGTCTTGAACTCATGGGCTCAGGCAATCCACTAGCCTAGGCCACCCAAAGTGCTGGGATTACAGGCTGAGCCACCAAGCCCGGCGCATTGTCACTATTAAGCAACATAATTGAAAACACTGCACAGGAATTTGAATGATTGCTTTGATTATAAAACTACTTGCTGTACTCTCCCTAGGCGCGAACTCTTTACTGACCAGCCACCATTGGTGCCTCCCGTGAGTTTTGATAAATCAATGCTTCTCCCTGCTGGAACCCCAGTGACTTCACTGGAATAGGTAAACATTATGTGCCATCTCCTCAGATTTGGCATTAGTGGGATTAATGCTCTACTATTATGATGTAACTTGTGCCAAAAAGTTTCAGCATTTAAAAAAAAAATAGTAAGACGGGCTCAGTGGCGCAGCCTGTAATCCCGCGCCTTTGGGAGGCTGAGGTGAGTGGATTGCCTGAGCCCGCAGGTTCGAGACCCGCCTGGGCAGCGAGACCTCATCTCTACAATAAATAAATAAATAAATCAACTGGGCGTGGTAGTGCACGCCTATAATTCCGGCTACTTGTAAGGCTGAGGCGGAATGATCGCCGGAGCCCAGCAGGTCGAGGCTGCGGTGGCTGGAAGCAGCCACTGAACTCCAGTCTGGGCGACAGAGTGAGACTCCAACTCAAAAAAATAAAAAATAGTAAAAACATGCATGCTATAAGTAAAGGGGAAAAAGAGACCATGTTATAAAAAGAGTAGAAACCCACAAACTTGCCAGCCTCCCCATAGGTCACCAGTGTCATCCATTTCCCAAGTATCCTTTAGAGATATTTAGCACTTGAATATTCAAGCATATACATTCTTTTTTTTTTTTTGTACAAACAGCAGCACACTATATTTACTTCTCTAAAAACTGAAAAAAAATATGTACCTATACATCTTAGAATTCATATGGTACTGATACAGAATACCAGTATAATAAGGAACAGCTTGGCTGGGTGCAGTGGCTTATGCCTGTAATCCCAGCATTTTGGGAGGCCGAGGCAGGAGGATCGCTTGAGTCCAGGAGTTTCAGATCAGCCTGGGCAACATAGCAAGTCTCTATTTTAAAAAAAGAAAAAAGAACAGTCATTTAAAATAACAAAGTTCCACCCTTTCCAGTGGCTGCAAACTGTTCCATCGCACAAATGTGCTGTAATTGAACACGTGCTCTAATGGTAAGCGTTTAGGATGCTTTCCAAAAATGCTGCGATAGAAATTATTTTAAAATTTTCTTTCAACTTAAAAAAATTCCCAGCTTTGAAAAAAGAGTATTCCTGTGTTTGCTGTGAATAGACTGTGAGCTCAATTTGTAATTTAAACAGATTAGTTATTTTGATGTTATCAGGTTTTTCTGAAACACTGGTTCTGAAAGAACAGTCAAAAGGTGCCTAGAAAGGTGGATGCTGTGGTGCCCACCTGTAATCCTAGATACTCAGGAGGTTGAGGCAGGAAGATCGCTTGGGCCCAGGATGGACACCAGCCTGAGCAATATAGCAAGACCCATCGGAAGAGGAGGAGGAGGAGGAGGAGGAAGACAGTAGTCTAGTGTTTTTGGTATATGGAGTGGAATATGGGAGTGAACACAGGGAAGTAAACAATTGGGAGAAAGTGGGTCAGAGAGAGTAAATAGAGTTAGGCTGCCTTTTAAACTGTCAACCTCAACCTAAAATATACAAAATCTTTATATGCACAATCATTATATACTCCTGCCAATATACACAATTTCTTTTTTTCTTTTTTTAATTTAATTGGAGTCTCACTCTGTCGACCAGACTGGAGTGCAGTGGCCACTCCGACTACTGCAGCCTCAACCTGCTGGGATCTGGCGATCCTTCCGCCTCAGCCTTCCAAGTAGCTGGAACTACAGGTGCGCACTACCACACCTGGCTAATTTTTTTGATTTGTTGTAGAGATGAGGTCTCGCCAAGTTGCCCAGGCGGGTCTCGAACCCGTGGGCTCAGGCAATCCACTCACCTCAGCCTCCCAAGGTGTGGGATTACAGGCTGAGCCACTGAGTCTAGCAATATACACAATTTCAAAACGTGAACCATGTTTAGCATGCTACCCACCATGATGTGATGTTAGCAAAACTGCTGAAAATGTTCACAACTGCCATGCGTCCACCCGTGCAAGGCTCTGTGCTTAAATAGCACTAGTGAAAGCAGCTGCCCTGTGCAGCCGTACACCAAGCAGATCTGACAACCAGAGCGGATGGGCTTGAAGACCCTCCCTCCTTTATTCAACACGATTATTTTCAGTAGTAATCGGCACTCTATTTCAGTGGTTTAATACTTGAAACACAAACACCCCCAAAGTAGAGACAGCATGACAGAAATGGGGTAGCTCGAGTTGTTTCCTTATCTTCCTCATCACCAGGCTACTGCTGCTCCCTGACAAATGAGCTCAGTCACCGGAAGCGGCAGCACCATGGGGCTGCGGACTCAACCTGTGCCTGAAATGAATGCTGGGCTGAGTCCACCCGTGGGGAGAGGTAACATAATAGATACGTAACTGTGTGCTGATTTGAAGCATATGCATATGTAATACACACAATATACAAATTTAACACTCACTTCAATTATTTAGGACGTAGGCCAACATTTTCTCAATGACTTTTGAGAACCTGTTTAAAACTGTGGACACATGGTGATAATAATTTTTTTTTTTGAGTCAGAGTCTCACGCTGTTGCCCAGGCTGGAGTGCAGTGGCACACTCATGGCCACCCCAGCGTTGACCTCCTGAGCTCCAGTGATCCTTCCGCCTCAGCCTTCCAAGTAGCCGGAAGTACGTGGTACACGCATGCTACCATGCCCGGCTACTTTTTTGATTTATTGTAGAGATGAGGTCTCGCCAAGTTGCCCAGGTTGGTCTCGAACCCAGAGATTGCTCAGGTAATCCATTTGCCTTGGGCTCCCAAAGTGCTGGGATTATAGGCTGAGCCACTGAGCCCAGTCAATATTTTTCTCTTAACTGCTTCTTCGATGGTTTTGCCATGGTTTGTAAAACAAGAAACCTCCTTATTGCCTGTGCCTGGGGCAGGCCATGCCCACCACTTCAGCTTTTGATTTTCCAGTCTCTAGAATGGCCCAAATAATTTTAATATACTTGTAATTTGGAATAGGTGATCTGTAGTTATAATGATAGAAATTATAAAATGTATAGTTATTAAAGAATACCCAACCTATATTCACAAATCATCCCAATACATGATAAGTTCTAAAGCTGACAGTTAAAATTTTTACATAAAATTAAAATAAAACATACAGTCAGAGAAGTGCACAAATTGGAGGTTTACAGCTTACTTTGCATTAAGTGAACCAGTACCCAGGTGAAGAAACAGAATAGAAGTTCCCTCTCTCAAATATCTCCCCTTCTAGTTACAATCATCCCGTACCTCACCAGGGTAACCATAATCCTAAAATGTGACCCATTAGTTTTGTCTGGTATTTTTGAGCTTTAACCAAGTGGAATCATACGTTTATTCCTTTGTGTTCGTTTTGTTCACTCAGCATTTTATTTGCAAGATTCAATGTCGTGTGTCATTCATTCATTCCCAATACTGTAGAGAATATTCCATTGAATAAAAAATGCCATCTATCCACTCCATTCTTACGGACATTTGTGATGTTTCCAAATTGGACCTATTCTGAAGAGTGCCACTATAAACATTCCTGGATACACTTTCGGTGAACATATGGATGTGTTTCTGTTGGGTGTTCTCAGGAGTGCAACTGCTGGGTCCTAGGGTCTATGTGTAGTTTAGCCTTCATTTCCATAAAAGACAGACAGATTTCAGTCATCTTGCCTTTTTTTTTTAACAGTTTGAGAAAATTTTATATTTAACTATTAGCGTAAATTTAATAGGTTAGATTTTAAAAGGCTTCTCAGCTAACAGTAAATAACCAATTTGCTATTTCAAATGCTTTGCAATTACCCTTGAACACTGAAAATAATCATGTAGCCATCCAACCATATCACAGCTGCTCTTCAGGATTTTCCTAGGAGGAGGTATTGATGTGAAAGATAATAATCTGTCAGCTGATGGTATTAAGACCATTCCAGAAAGAAATGCAGTCAGTGAAAGGTAATATCAAAGAAAGAATGCTAGCATTCAGTCAGCAACAAAGGAGGCACACTCTAATGAGTCTGGGTTTCTCCCTGAGTTCATTACTCACACCCATGACACACTCCCGCCCAAATGAAAACTCTGGGTAGAAAGCAAACCTAGTTTATGGAGCTCTGAAGGCAAGAAAATGAAGGGGGAAAAAAGCACTGCTATCAGAGATTCAAATTATTTCTGCCTAATCAGCTTTTATCCAACCACAAGATACCATCTAAAAGCAAATAAATACAACAGTCCAAGAAACAGCTAAAACCCAGCAACTTTATCTTCCCGATGAATTTCAAAGTCAAACCATAACCTATCTTCTGGGCATAAGCTAGCCAAAAAGTCTTGGCCGATGGCCAACACTTAGCAACGTGGCTGGGGAAGAAGGCAAGCCTAGAGAAAGATGTCCTAAGAAATCTCCCAGTTTGCTCTGGAAACAGAGTCCCTAAATCCTAAGTTTGAACTCAGTTCAAAGGCCACTTCTTTCTCCTACTTCTCAAATCCTTTCCATAGCATGCAAGGCCTTATAGTTCAGTATTTTTCACACAGGAAAATCACTATTTCAATAATGTTGCTGGGTAGTCTTAACTGTTAGTTCTCTTTCCTGTTGCATTTGTTCTCTTTGCTGCTGAAACAAATTAACACACATTTAGTGGCTTAAAACAAGACATTTATTGTCTTACATGTCTGTATGTGACAAGTTTAACTCGGGTCTCAACGGACTAAACTCAAGGTATTGGGCAGGGTCTCACTCCTTCCTGGAGATTCTGGGGAGAAACCTGTCTCTTTACCTCTTCCAGCTTCTGAGACCACCCACATTCCTTTTCCCATGGTCCCTTCCTCCATTTTCAAAGCCAGCAACATGTGAGTCCTTCTCATACTGTCGGCTGTCATCTCTCTGGATGCCTGCTTTTGTCTCCCTCTTCTACTTTTAAGGGACTTCGGGACCACACAGGGCCCACTCAGATAATCCAAGATATTTCCCGATCTGCTGATCAGCAACTTTAATTCCCCTTTGCCATGTAATGTAACATATCCAAAGATACCAGAGATACAGCTGTGGACATCTTTGGGGAGCCGTGATTCTGCCTATCACACCTGTTAGATTGAAATTAGCCCCTCCTCCCACCCCTGTAATTTCACCCGAAACTTCTGGCACTGCAGACCTAAGAACACTTCCGAAAGACAATTCTGCAACTCTTTCATTTCCCCTAATCTCAACCACAAGACCCTTCAGATACTGTCTGCTTCTCCAGGACTCAAGTTCCACATTTGCTTTTACTTTTACTTAATTTTCTCATGTCAGGCCTCCATTCATCCCACCTAGTCCAGATTTCTGTGGACCCTGCCTCTTGTCCGTCACTGTCTCATCTCATACGCTGGATTCCTGGCACAGATAGCATAAAATGAGTGGAGTCACTTCTTCGGGTCTCACCATTCTCATCTTTAACCACATAGAAGATGACCTGTTTCCAAAGGCCACTGTGGTGATATGAGGAGATAATGTACATGAAATTCATCTGTAAACTATAATGTGCTATACAAATGACAGCTGTTAACAATACTGCTAATCACCCCTATTAACTTGATTTGAAATACTGACCAGGACAGAGATGAAGACAGTTTCAAGTCATGTCTACAGAGAACTTCCCCTGGTGTAGATGATGATTTGTCATCAAATAACATAATAAAGACTGTCACCTCGAAGCCAGTCTTGGCCTCAGTTCACATTTGTCAGGTGTGTAGCACACACACACGCAACACTGGCTTTTTCAAACAGAAAAATTAGGACTTTTTCTGATTTGTGAGTTGATGACAAGTCTATGGTATTGAGTATAACAGCTTAAACAGGTACAAAATTACCATTTTTTCACAAAGGCATGATTACAGATGTTATAGGATTCTTCCTAGAAATAAAAAAAGGTCATCATTAGCAAATGCATGTTGAATGAATAAAGACTTTAAGGTCTATTTGCAGGCCTAGAATACAACGTAGGGGTAAAGCAGAAGCAGGTTTGCAAGTGAAGAAAAACACACAGCATCACAAATCTTCCAGTCTTCCCTGACTCCTCCTCTTCTGACACTCATTACTTTACTCCCATAAGTAAAATAATTGTTGTGAAAAATTTGTTGCCAGAAAAGAGCTCAGACTGGCTTCTCCCTTATGACCTCTCACTCAGTAAGCCCATTTATTCATGGATGTGTTCTATTTAATTTCATGGTTTTTGCCTTTAAAAATAATAATATTAAAAATGCAACAGTCTTCAAAGAATGATCGCTTTTCTCTCATGGGTGAGGAAAAGATAAAGCCTCCCCCAGGTATGAGGGACCCAAATTCCTCCCAGGGCTGGGTTGGACCAGGGATAGAGTGGATCATCCTTGCAAAACTGCCAGCCTCTGGGGACCTGGCTATGGGGAATGGAAGAGTCAGCAAGTGAAGGCTACTATGCCCAGGGAAGGACAGGAATGCAGCTCACACAGCAGCAGCTTTGGCTGATGCCAACTCCTGGGGAAAAGCCTGCTGGAAGAAAGGGAAGCAGATAACCCCTATGGCTGGGGGAGGTGGGGCACAGGGTCAGGAGCAGGCAGTGGACACTCCCTACCCAGAGGGCTTGGGCAGAATGAAGTAAAAAATGAAAACATCAAGAGGACTGTGCCTGACCAGAGACAGTCTAATAGGCACTGATGACTGCAAGGAGACGCTGGCGTTTTAAAAAACACCACTTTGAACCTCTCCTCTTCATCCTCTCTGAGTGATGATCAAAGGACCAAGATTTCAAATTGTGAAGCAATTTTTTCCAATGGCAGCATCTGGCTCCCTGGCAGGCGACACTGAGAGCCGGGCTTTGTCACGGGCAGCTGTCCAGGCCCACCACATGGTGAGGCTTGGCCAGGCAGGGCCTGCCGTGTGGCCTCCCAGCTGCTCCTGCGGGCGCTAAAGGACAATCGCTCTGTACTAGGCTGAGAGATGTCCACAGAAGCGCCCCTGGAGGCAGGACGAGCTGCGGGACCTGGGGAAAGCTGGCCGCTCCAAAACCCTCCTCGTCCATCTCATTTGCATGCATCTGCATCCTGGCTAAGACCCTTGAAGCCAGCCCTACTGGCATTCAGAGGCCCGGGTGCAGGAAGCTGGGATGACCGAGAGCCAGCTCCCCAGCAAGGCAGCTTGCATTTGGGGAGCAGGAAGGAGCTGCCTTCGGGGAAAGGGGTCTTTGAGCCTGTTACTTCAGTCCCGGTGCCCCTGCCCAACCCAAGGGGCCAGCAGCTGTAGCTCGCCTGCCACAGCTGTTTTAAATAAGAATAATGGGAATAAACTCACCCACCACTCTTCAAGTTACTTCCCACTAATTATGGCATATATTTACATCTACAAAATAGAAGATTTTTTAAAACATCACCAAGGGCCCCTTTATTGTGCAGATTGACACCCCATTTGAATTTCATAAACATTTAATACTTCAAAGAATTGTAAAAGCTTGCTCTAATTACGATATGCACTGGCTGAAAGACCATCCGTTTGCATTGCAAGTTCCTATAAATACCAGTTTTCTTTTTTTTTTTTTTTTTTTGAGTTGGAGTCTCACTCTGTCGCCCAGACTGGAGTGCAGTGGCCGCTCCCGGCCACCACAATCTCGCCTGCTGGGCTCCGGCGATCCTTCCGCCTCAGCCTTCCAAGTAGCTGGAATTACAGGCATGCGCTACCACGCCCGGCTGATTTTTTGATTTATTGTAGAGATGAGGTCTCGCTGCCCAGGCGGGTCTCGAACCCGCGGGCTCAGGCAATCCACTCACCTCAGCCTCCCAAAGGCGCGGGATTACAGGCTGAGCCACCGAGCCCGGCTACCAGTTTTCATTAAAAAAAAAAAAATTCAATTACTGTCACCCACACAAGTCAGGTAACTGCCGCTGGCAACTTCACACAGTGGCTGGGATGAAAGTGTCAGCGTCTCCGCCCAGACTAGAGGCAGTTGCGTCTGGCAGTCCCTTCCCAGGGAGGCAGCAAGGAGCCCTGGGCGCCCACTCAGCCTCGTTTATCAGGTTTGCGGCGCTGGCCTGGAGGATGCCTTCCCCAGGAACAGGACCCTTTTCTGGTGTGGAGATTTTGTGCATGAAATGTTTTTCACAGAATGGCAATAATAATGATCCCAAATCAACCAATGATATGTGTAGGGTCACCAGATAAAATACAGGACACTTAGTGAAATTTGCATCTCAGATAAACAATGAATACTTTCCCAGTATATATACATATAACATATATTTATATATATATAGTATATACATACTAAAATAACATAATATACATTATACATATATTTATACATATACACACACACACCAAAATAACGTATATGCTATGTAATCCCAATTATTGCATAGGACATGTACACCAAAAAGTATTTGTTGTTGACCTGAAATGCAAATTTGACTGGGAGGCCTGCAATATTGTTTGCTAAGTTGCAACTTGACTAACAAGTCACCTCTAACACACACACACACACACACACACACACACACAAACAACAAAAATTGGGAGCAACGCTCAATTTCTCATTGCTGTAAAAGAACATCTTATGTTCAAGATACTTTAAGTGAAGGAGAAAAATGAAGTAGCAGAAAACACAAGGAGCATAACCCTTTTTTAGCAAAGACAAACTATGTAAGCGTGTTTGTACGAGGTATGTGGACACATATTAAAAAGTCCGAAACACTCCAAATCTTGGGATTTGCCTGGCCAATATGTGTGGGAAGACCTTTCACTTTTTAGTCTGTACTCTTTTGAAGTGTTTGAACTATTCATTCCAAACTTTTAATTTAAAAAGTAAATTAAAATGGGGGTAGGCCAGTGGGTTGGACATACCTGGGTTCTCACCTGCACACAAGAGGTGCTTTCCCACATCACTAAGAGTCTAGGATCAATTTTTTTTTGAGTTGAAGTTTCACTCCATCACCCAGGCTGGAGTGCAGTGGCACACTCACGGCCACCGCAGCCTCAACCTGCTGGGCTCAGGCGATCCTTCAGCCTCAGCCTTCCCAGTAGCTGGAACTACAGGTGTGCGCTACCCTACCCGGCTTATTTTTTAATTTATTGTAGAGACAAGGTCTCACCAAGTTGCCCAGGTTGGTCTCGAACCTTCGGGCTCAGGCAATCCTCTCGCCTCAGCCTCCCAAAGTGCTGGGATTACTGGCTTGAACCAGCGCACCCGGACTAGGATCAATTTTAAACAACAAACCAAGACCCCTGAAGTGTCTGATTAATCCACCTACACCTTGCAGAAATGGGTCTGAAAATAAGCAGCCTCCCTGATTGTGCCTCTTCAAGTCTTTCCTTCTCAGGCTTTTTCTGAGGTGAATCAGTAACAGTGACCATGAAGCTAACTGCGCCTCTGTCAACAGAGCAAGTGCTGGGAAGCAGGGTGCCTTGCCTATTCTCCCCTCGACCTATGATGGCAGCAGCTCCTGGCGGGGCAGTGGCAGAGCACCTCCATCTGTAACCACAGCAGGGGGCAGAGTTAAACGGCCCCAGCAGGAAGGGATGAATCCCTGACCTGGCCTTTGTTGGCACTGACAGGAGAGTCAAATGACCCGGGGCAGAAAGCCTTGTAGGAACTGCTTTTGGATGGATTCTCCCAGGAGGTCAAGGCAACTCCCAATGTAAGAGATTCTGCTTGGAAGCCTGCAGACTTAGAATTCAAGGTTGAAAAACAAACAAAAAATAAAACAGCTGGGTTGTGACAGAGGCTAGGGGGTTGGAAGAAAAGCAGAGAGAACTTTTGTGTCCTTTTCCCAGGCTGTCCTGTCCCGTGAAATCTGTAATTTCATTTCTACCATGTTTTATGCTTTCCGAGGATTCAAGGGTGGTCCTCCCACATTTTTTTTTTTTTTTTTTAGTCAGTCTCACTCTATTGCCCAGGCTGGAGTGCTCACGGCCACTGCATCCTCAACCTGCTGGGTTAAGGTGATCCTTCTGTCTCAGTCTTCCAAGTAGCTGGAACTATAGGTGTGCACCATCATGCCTCATTTTTTTTTTTTTTCGAGTTGGAATCGCCTGGCTAATTTTTTTTATTTTTATTGTAGAAATGAAGTCTTGCCAAGTTGCCTAGGCTGATCTCGAACCGCGGGCTCAAGCAATCCATTCACCTCTGCCTCCCAAAATGCTGGGATTACAGGTGTGAGCCACTGCGCCCAGCACAGGATGGTCCTTTAAAGATAAATGACCATGACCAACGTTTCCACCCTCATCGCTCCCCATTCTCCAAGTTCCATAAGCCCCAGTGGCCATTGAAACCACTTACAGTCTCCTAGGAGGATTCTCTATCTCTGCGCAAGTATCCACAGCCCCTGAAAACTCCTTCCCATTCCCCCTCCACTGATTGAATTCTTTTTTAAATTTTATTTTATTTTATAGACAGGCTTTTGCTCTGTTGCCAAGGTTGGAGTATAGTGTCATGATCATAGCTCACTGTAGCCTCAAACTCCTGGGCTTCTGGAATCCTTTCGCTTCAGCCTCCCAAGTAGCTAGGACTACAGTTGCACACCACAACACCCAGCTAATGTTTTTATTTTTTGTAAAGATAGGGTCTTGCCATGTTGCCCAGGCTGGTTTTGAACTCCCGGTCTCAGATGATTCCCCTGCCTCAGCCTTCCAACATGCTGGAATTACAGGCGTGAGCCACTGTGCCCAGCCAACTACATTGTTTCAAGATTCAGTTCAAATGCCATGTCTTGGTGAGGCATTCCAGAATGTTCTCAGGCAAAAAGGGTTCCACGTCTGCTCTACCACTGAAATCTCTGTCCATACTTCCACCACAGTTCCTACCCCATAGGGCTGCCATGTGTCTTCCCCATGTGTCTTCCAGCACTTGTCATGCCTCGCCAGACCATGCAAGTCATAACCCTTTGCTCATGTCTGCTTCCCCATTCTCTAGAAGCAAAGTCAAGTTCAGTGAGTGAGTGTTGAATGACTTCCAGTGATCAGGAAAAAAAGCAGGAAAAAGCTTTTGTGTATCTCTTGAGATCTCCTCCTCCTATAAATTGCTTTAGGATGACTCTTCAACAAACCATTAGGTGCTAATGCGAGCAGACAGATTGCTTGATGTACAGCAATTTCTTCAGGACTATTTACTGAATGAGATAACTTTCCAGTCAATTAACTTAGGGGGAAAAAAACCCCCCAAAACAAACCTTGAAAATCTATTATACACCTTGTACTACTAAAAAGAGGCCACAGACAGAATCCCAGCTCCCCTAAAGCCTACAAAGAAGTTTAGCACACAGGGCTGGGGAACCCAGGAGGCCACACCAGCTAGCCAATGTAGAAAGTGTTCACAAGCTCCAGATATTCTTTTTATGAATGCAAACCAGAATGGGTGGATGTGCAGATGTACTGATTCCCCTATTCCTGTGCAGGGTCTGCTTATCAAGAGATGATTTTTTTTTTTTGATTGACTCTGGGTGAAGGTCATCACATAACCACAGTCTACTAAAAAAAATTTAACATGAAATAGTCCCACAAGCACTTCTGAATATGGTGATATTTCTTGCTCATCTTTCCAAATAAATCATTCCATCTCTTTATATTGATCAGTTAACTTCAGAACTTAACACATTTTGAAATGAGACAGAAGTAGAGAGAAATGGAAAACCTGGCCAGGTGTGGTGGTTCATGCCTGTAATCTAGCACTTAGGGAGGCTGAGAAGGGAGGACTGCGCAGGAGTTAGAGACCAGTCTGGCCAACATAGAGAGACCTCATCTCTATAAAAGTTTAAAAATAAATAAATAAATTAGCCGGGCATGGAGTAGTCCTAGCTACTCAGGAGGCTGAGGCAGAAGGATCATCTGAACCGAGGAGGTTAAGGCTTTGGTGAGCTGTGATTGTGTTCCTGAACCCCAGCCTGGGTAACAGAATGAGACCCTGATTAAAAAGAAAAAAAAAGGTGGGCGGCGCAGTGGCTCACACCTGTAATTCCAGCACTTTGAGAGGTGTAGGCAAGAGAATTGCCTGAGTCCAGGGGTTCGAGATCAGCCTGGACAAACTGGTGAGACTTTGTCTCTACAATAAATCAAACAAAAAAATTAGCCAGGCATGGTGGCACATGCCTGTGGTTTCAGCTACTTGGAAGGCTGAGGTGGAAGGATGACCTGAGCCCAGCAGGTCGAGGCTGCAGTGGCCGTAAGCGTGCCACTGCATTCCAGCCTGGGTGACCGAGTGAGACTCTGACTCAAAAAACAAGAAAAGAAAACGTATTGAGTTGAAAGACCCTTGCTTACTGAAAGTAGTTCAAGACATGTGGAAAGTAAATGGTTCCATACTGCCCCCTCCCTCTCCTATGAATAACAGCAGGACACTGGGTTCCAAATGAGATTCCAGTCTACAATCCCAACCTCAATCACGCAGAATCCAATTAGAAGCAGGCTGGGACTCCTGGAGGCGGGGGAAGGGGGGGCATTAAGAGATGAGGGTGGAAGCCGGGCTCGGTGGCTCAGCCTGTAATCCAGCGCCTTTGGGAGGCTGAGGTGAGTGGATTGCCTGAGCCCGCGGGTTCGAGACCCGCCTGGGCAGTGAGACCTCATCTCTACAATAAATCAAAAAATCAGCCGGGCGTGGTAGCGCATGCCTGTAATTCTGGCTACTGGGAAGGCTGAGGCGGAAGGATCACCGGAGCCCAGCAGGTCGAGGCTGCGGTGGTTGGGAGCAGCCACTGTACTCCAGTCTGGGCGACAGAGTGAGACTTCAACTCAAAAAAAAAAAAAAAAAAGAGAGATGAGGGTGGGGGTAGAGAAGGGGTAATTCTGCCAGTTTCCATGGGCGCCCAGTTTCTTCTCCTTAATTAAAGCCCAGTTGTTTTATTTACAATGGCTGTCATTTTGTTGAACAAACATGATTTCATTTCTACCAAGATAAAAGCATCTTTTAAAGGCTGTCCTCTATCCAGATAACTTGCTTCCCCCTTTTTCCATTCTATAAAATCTTTTCACATCTGTTGTGGCTAGTAAAACTAACCTTGCTTTTTCTTCCATTTTTAAAAAAAAGTAGGTTAAGAAAGTAAGTTAAGTGACTGTGAACATACTGTTAATCGTTTATGCCGAATAACACTAATTCCAGGAATTTTAAAAAGCAAAACATTATTAATAATGATAGGATAACATCATATATCATGATTTCTAAGATAGGACTGATTTAATAATGATTTGAGAGAAAAGAAAATATTCTATTAAATATAAATAAAAAATTGTTATAACCTGGCAACAGGATACAAATTCATACAATTTTGTTTTCATATTACTTTCTTTTTTATTATTCCAATTAAAATTTAAGAATAAGTCTTAATCACAGTAAAGATTATTATGAGTAGTTCTGGGTTGTAAGGTTTATGAATAGCATGCTAAAAGCATTCAGCTTTCATTAGATCAGTGTTCCTAATCTTGAAACTCTTGGACAGTTACGACAGACAGCAGAATTTTGAGGCCCCTCCAAAATATTAGTTTCAATTGCATTTCTTTTTTCTGTTTTTGTTTTTGTTTTTAGAAAGCAGGATTTATTGAGAGTACAGAAAAGCTCCCACAGTGGGAGGAGACCCGAAGGGGTTGTCCTCAATTGCATTTCTTATTTGGTTAAATACATCATTTTTATTTCCTCAAGTAAACTTCATGTGGCTAAAAATTAGCTCCTTTGACAGTCGGCTGCAAACTATACTTAAGTCTTTGTCCTTCAGGATGCATGACTGAATCACACCCACCTCTTTTCACTCTGGGAATTCTATGATCAATGCAAGGCTGTTGACATTTCCTATATCTTAAATTAATTGTACTGTCTGCCATGTCACTGGCAACCCATCTGCCTGAATCGCAATGAAACATGGCTCCGTCCACTCGTGGGTGGACATTCTCCCTCCTCAGGGCCTACACAGCACCTGATCAGTGTTTTATAAGGAAAAAGGAAGTATGGCTATCTGCCAGTGACAAATGTTTGCCTCACTTATTACAAATCTGGTTCCAAAATTTCTCTTCAGTCATAATAACAATCTCAATGCTTCTCTTTAATTAGAGATTGAGCCCAGCTACAAATATATATTAAAAGCCATATTAGCCGGGCTCGGTGGCTCAGCCTGTAATCCCGCACCTTTGAGAGGATGAGGTGAGTGGATTGCCTGAGCCCGCGGGTTCAAGACCCGCCTGGGCAGCGAGACCTCATCTCTACAATAAATCAAAACATCAGCCGGGCATGGTAGCGCATGCCTGTAATTCCGGCTACTCAGAAGGCTGAGGCGGAAGGATCGTCAGAGCCCAGCAGGTCGAGGCTGCAGTGGCCGGGAGCGGCCACTGTACTCCAGTCTGGGTGACAGAGTGAGATTCCAACTCAAAAAAAAAAAAAAAAGCCATATTATCTAATAAGAGTGGTTGAATTATGATATACCCCATAAATAGGAAAATATATAGTCATTAAAAAATGATAATTAGAAATGTAATGAGATAGGCAACACAGAAGGGTTTTCATAAGAAAGAAAAGCAGTGTATCAGATTTAGTGTATTCCTTAACCAGAACGACATAAACACGTATCATATATTCATAGTGTACTTAGGATTGAATTATACATTGTATATTCCCAAGATTGTTTAGAATTTTATCTTGCCTTTATAATCACAATGCAAAAAACAACGCTGCTTTTTCTCCCTAAAGGCAATTAATAGGGTTTCACTGACGGCTCTAGAAAGTCTCAGAATGCAACCTACATTTCCAGGTAATACTAATTCATTTGCCTTATGTTTTGTATTCTTTTATGCTGCTGTCACTTAGGTATGGCCAGAGGACACAAGAGAGGTTCAAACAAAGTTTATTACAGTCACAGGCCCTAAAGACAGGAGGGCCAGCATGGCACGCAGAACCACAAGGGAAAGACACCAGGGTGGACAGGAGGCAGAAGACTAGATGAGAGTTTGGGCTAGAGCCTTTACTGGGGTTTCCACAGGAAGGGTAAGGCAGGGTAGAACAGGGAGAACAGTTTAGGACTGACTCCTCTGTACGGGTGGTCCTTAGTTGCCTGGTACCTGGCCCTGCAGATGATTAAGGGAGAGGAACGGGCCAGATAGAGAAGGTCTGGCTTTGGATGGAGTAGTTTGCACATGAAAGGCATGTTCCTCGATCAACCCTCTGCTACTCCAAGAATTGGCTAGACCCAGAGGATCAGTCTCTCCCCAGCTGGAAAGTTGTTTTTTTCCCAAAGATGTCAAAGCATCATGATACATAGAAAATACAATATAAAAATAGACCTTAGCCCTCATGTAAATATACACACCAGAGCGTCCCACTGGCTTCCATTTAAGTGACACCGTGTTAGCATAACTTCCAGTGACAGAGCCGTGTTCCCTGAGGAGGTCATGTGTAGGTTTATGGAAGACCATGGACTCTGGTATTTATTAGCTGTGTGCCTTTGCAGAAGTCACTTTGCCTTTCTATGATTCAGTCTCTTCCTGTGTCAAGTGGGAATACTCACACAGAGCTCACAAGAATGAAATAATATCAAGTATGTGTTTATGCCTGGCACAGTGCTGGGCTTAAAGGAGATACTTGTTACTAGCCAGGTTCAAAGACTGCTGAAAGAGGGGAGGAGTCCCTTCCCTCTTCTTCTTGCGAAATCGCCTTTCCTCTCTCTGTAATTAAATACGATGCAGAATTAAAAGGTATAGTAACAAATAAAAAGAAGGTAAAAGGAAAGAAAAAGGCAACCAATGGGAGAGATGATGAGAAAGTATGAAGAATAAAAACAGAAAAGACAAAGTGCAGAGTGTCTCTCTAATACCCAGTCAAAAGAATCCCATTACTCTCTTGGCTAGAAAATGGTTAAAACACTGACTGCTCCCTACTGCTGCCACAACTAAACCCTTTTCAAATTCTTCCACCCACCTTTCTTTCCCACACAAGGGAAGACCCAGCAGCAACGCACCTCAGTGCACCGGGAATACACTTCACATGTACTTGTCTTACTCACCAGCCCCTTATCTAAGATGTCTCCTGTAATCTCTCCCTACCCCAATACTCGCAGATATAATGACCACTGGAGGAGGTGAATTCCCAATATCTTACTGGTGAGAATGCAATGACCACTTTTTAAAAGTTTGGCAGTTTTGGCTGGGCTCAGTGGCTCAGCACTGTAATCGGAGGCAGAGGTGAGTAGAATGACTGAGCCTGAGGGTTCGAGACCCGCCTGGGTAACTTGGTGAGACCTCGTCTCTACAATAAATCAAAAAATAGCCAGGTGTGGTAGCACACACCTGTAGTTCCAGCTACTTGGAAGGCTGAGGTGGAAGGATCGCTGGAGCCTAGCAGGTCGAGGCTGAGGTGGCCGGGAGCGGCCACTGCACTCCAGTCTGGGCGGCAGAGTGAGATTCCAACTCAAAAAAAAAAAAAAAAAGTTTGGCAGTTTCTTAAAATGTTAAAGATAGAGTTACCATATGACCCAGCAATTCCACTCCTAGGTAGTTACTCAAGAAAATGAAACCGTATGTCCACATAAAGACTAGTACACAAAGACTTCATAACAGCATAAAGTGGAAATGACCCATGTGTCTATCAGCTAGTGAATAAACAAAGCAAAATGTGGTCTATGCATACAATGGGACAGTATTTAGCAATACAAAAGATGTACCTCAAAAAAACATAATAAGCGAAAGAAGCCAGATACAAAAGGCAATGCAGCGAATGATTCAATTTACATGGAATGCCCAGAAAGGCAAATCTGTTCAGATAGAAAGTACATTAGTGACTGCCTGGGGCCGGGGGAAGGAACAGAAATTGACTACAAATGGGCACGGGGGATCTTTTTGAAGTGATAGAAATACTCTAAAATTCTATTGTAGTATAGTTACACAACTGTCAATTTTTCTAAATATCATGAAATTGTACATTTAACATGAGTGATTGTTATGGTATATAAATTATGCCTCAGTAAGTCTCTTTAAAAAAAGGTCTCACTAGATATGCAGCCATTCTAAGGGACTCCTGGGTGTCCTACACCATTAAATCATGAGAGACTGTAAGGTTTATATAGCAGAGGGGCATCCACGCTGGCATTCTTGACTTTGTCATTCACATATGTTTTGGGGCCCAAGATCTGGGGTAGCAGTGGAGTCTTCCACCCTGAAACCAGTGGAATGACTGCTACTTGGCTCACTGCCACCCCATTCACCTCAAAGTGTCAAATACCAAAAAGCTGAGGCACCCATGTCTTGGGTTTAAGTGCTTATTAAAAATTAAGATTTAACTTAGGTAGCAATATTTCTTCCATAGCAAACCCTTTACCTGCTCTAGCCTGACAGAGCTCAGGCTGGAGGAGGCAGACATTCTGAAAACAGGATTCAGGAGCAACCAAATAAACAAAATTAACAGTTAGCCCGAAGGCTGGGCGTGGTAGTCACAGCTGTAATGCCAGCACTTTGGGAGGCTGGGGCAGGCAGATTGCTTCAGCCCAGAAGTTCGAGACCAGCCTGGGCAGCACAGTGAAACATCTCTACAAAAAATTAAAAATAAAAATAAAATAGCTGGGAGCCTATAGTCCCAGCTACTCAGGATGCTGGGTGG
The DNA here is from genome assembly GCF_000164805.1 of Carlito syrichta. Taxonomy (NCBI): domain Eukaryota; kingdom Metazoa; phylum Chordata; class Mammalia; order Primates; family Tarsiidae; genus Carlito; species Carlito syrichta. The sequence continues at coordinate 298,454 of NW_007249323.1, read as the reverse complement.
AAGAATCACCTGAGCCCAGAATGTGGAGGCTGCCATGAGCCATGAGTGTTGTGATCATGCCACTGCACTCCAATCTGGGACTCCGACTCTAAAAAGAGTCCGATTTTGAATAGAGACTTCAAGCACTTAGAGCAAAAGGAAAAATGGAGGCGGAGGGCTGGGTACAGGGTCTCTGTTGTCATTTACTGAATTCACACAAAAACTAAGACAATCTGCTAAACAAGTTGCTAAATGATATTTCAAAGGGAGTTAAACTTGCTTTAGAATCACCCCTGGAATCACCTACTGATATTCAAGGATAGATATTCTAAATGTAATTCATTCTTACTGAGACATTAAAGAAAGCCAGTGAAATTTCAAATTGCAAATCTAATTTAAATTGTCTTCTCTCCTTTATTTTAACATAATTACAACTGAATTTCTTTATAAAGGTTAAGTATTCCTAACAATTATACTGAAGGAGTGATGTTTTCTATCACATTCATAGAAGTGCTCAATTTTAATTCTGCAAATCTTAATTTAATAAACAAGTATCTGATTTCAGAGCAATTATTTCTAAATTTGCACATCTCACACCAGCCACCACACTCCAAGCATCTGCAATCTAGACCTCATTATTTGGGGATTCATGGCTGAAGGTCCCCGTCACTGAAAGCATTTATTAAAATCATCCAGTGAGTAAAACAGGGGCAATTTTGGAAGCAGAAGCAAAAAAAACAAAAAACAAAACAAAAAAAAAACTTTCTAGGCACTCTTTATACTACTTTATATTCAAACAATATGCTAATTATCAGGAATCATATTATCACTAAAATCACTACTGTTTAATTTGAAGGTACTGAAAATGGTTTCTTTTTATCATATCCTACAATTTCTAATTCATTTTTAATTAACTTGAATACACAACCTCTTTTTAGATCCTTTATAATAGTGGCTCTCAAACTTTTTGAGCATAGGACCCCTTGACATGCTTTTAAGAATGATCAGTGTAACAGGCAGCTTGACCCCGAACTAAAATAAATTCTCAAGAAGGTTTTCCTTGAAACTGCAACAACAGATGTGAGCATTCTAGCAGCATTTTGATGATCATGTATGATATTGCAAAAACAAGACCCAAAAAGATTATTGAGAATCTCCAAGATTTATTGATTGTAGATCTTTTCTATCTATATTTTGTTTATTGTAGATTATGCCTATCTATATTTTCTGGATTGGAAATTAAAACAGAAAATTTAAAAATATTTGTGACGACATTTTAAAAAATAATAAGTTCCTTATATGTTAATACACATCTATTTAAAAAATTAAACATGTCTATAATTTTTTTTTTTTAACAGCGAGAGGGGGTGTGCTATTTTACATTTTGAGGTAGGCTCTTCAGATCACTGCGTCATTTTTCTTTGACACTACATCACAACTCAACGTGAGGTAGTCATTTCTTAAGGTGGAATGTGGAATCTGAATTTCTAGAATATGGATTCTGAAACCACACCAGTGAACTTTTCTAACTCTGTAACATTACAATACATTGGTCTATCTAGCACAATGTCAAATTACACTGTGGATTGTATCCGAAAAGTCTTTAAGTATTGGGGAAGTCGTTAAATTCACTGCGGTGGATACAAATTTCCCAAAATCCTAACTTTCACTGGAAAGCATGAATTTTGTCTTTGACTACAAATAACATCAGTTGTTTTCACTGATGTGAGTGGCTCATGTGTTCATTTTCAATATCCATGAACACGTACATGAACAGTGTTCATAAAGAACATTCTTGAGTTTACTTTTTGCTTTAAACCGTGCATGCATTTTGGTAGCAGAACCACTGTTTTGAGGCATACTAAAGCAGTTGTACCGCACTGCTTTTATACCATCTGTGTGACTACACACAGAGTGCAAAAGGTAAATCCTGCCTCAGTATTGTAAAGAAAACAGTTTTGATCTTGTCAGTCCTTTGAAAGGATACCGAGGAACCCTCCCAGGGGTTCACGGGGCATAGTTTGAAAATTATCATATAACTGATTCTCCTACCACCATTCAAGTTGTGAAGGTAGCCACCAATGTAAAAAAGGAAAGTAACTGACTGCTTTTTTCAGGTTGTCCATGCTTTTTTCAGGTTGTCCATGTGGATCCAACGACCATTGATAGTAATAGAAGGCTACATCTACTATCCAGATTTTAGCACAGATGCACATAAAAAAGGAAATCTAGTTATCATGGAACTAAACAAAGTAAATTTAATGTGCAAATATTTCCCTGTGGAATCAAAATCATAATTTTTTCTTTAACTTGTCCATTTGTTCTCACATTTGCTGGACTTTTTTTGTATAGGGCACTTGCTTGGGATAGAGATATGGAGAATCTTAGGTTGACAGATTCTGTGGCCAAAATCTGCAGGGTATTAAGCAGCCACAAAACAAAGTAGAGGCAATGAAGTCAGCTGCCTGACTTCAAGTTCCAGGTACCCAGCCCTACCAGTTGCTTGTCCTCTGTAATCACTGAGTCTGCTTTCTTAGCTGGATATGAGGTATATTCCACTTACAGATTCAAGAACAAGATGAAACGCACATAGAACATTTAGTTGCAGTTGCTAGTGCACAGCGGCCATTCAATGAACGAAAGTCACTATATAAAAAAAGGTCCCAAGCCAGGCGCGGTGGCTCAAGTCTGTAATCCCAGCAATTTGGGAGGTCGAGGTGAGAGGACTGCCTGAGCCCATGGGTTTGAGACCATCCTGGGCAACTTGGCAAGACCTCATCTCTACAAGAAATCCAAAAAGAAATAAAAAAGACTGAAGAATTCCAAACTCCCAGTGCTAGCAGGTTATCTGGTCTTCTGATCCCCTCAGACCCTCAGTAGACACACATTAAACTTATGCCTTCCCTGCCCCATTAGCACATTTCCACCCGTGAAAAAGGAGCAGTAAAGCTCCCCTCAAAGACTAACCATGGGACATCAGCAAAGCGCCCGCAGCCAAGGGAATCTGCCCATGTAGTTCTAAAGCACAAGTGGTGCATACAAGAGGGGAACACTCCCCCAAAAACTCCAGAATTGATTTACAGAAAACTGTATATTTATTCTTACATGTTTAAATGTCAGTCACCTTCAAAGTACTCTATGCTTGATACAATACACCCATCAAGATGCTTTTTCCACTGCTCAAGACAGTTGATGAACATGTCGATTTTGATGCCTTTTAGTGCTTCTGCCATTTTTTGTTTCACCTCTTCCACACTGGCAAAATGTTTCCCTTTGAGGGCTTTTTTCATTCGGGGAAACAAAAAAAGAAGTCACAAGGGTCGAGATTGGGTGAATAGGGAGGGTGGAGCATGGGGATCATGCTATTATTGGTCCAAACCTGCTGAATATTCAGTGCGGTGTGGACAGGTGCGCTTGTAAGTCTCCCATTGTGAAATGGACAAAAGTATTTACACAATATCCCAAAAAAAAAGCTTCAGAGAAGTCAAACACAGCATCTTACAACAATGCTAGCTGGTACACTGATGCCAGTGGGTTCCTAGAATGCTTACCTAGCCAGGGAAGCCTGTACCAAAAGCAGCCCGCCCTCTAAAAAATAATTCCATTTTTTTGGGGGGGGTCCTCCATCATATATGCAGCACAGTCATTTTATATCTGGAAGCTTACAAAATCTTCAGGCATGTAACTTTATCTTCCTCCCAGCTCCAGGTCCCATGATGGGACCTGATGGGATTTACTGGCGGCTGTAATTAAAGTAGTGAGAAGAAACAGAAAGAAGGTGTAGTGCCCCATGGTTTCCACTGTGACTCCAGCCACCCGTGAGTCACTGCATGAGTGAGACTTGAAGCCCAAAAAGACCCTGTCTCTCTTGCTCTTTGGCAGAGACAGCGAATGCCTCCATGCACCATGTGGATGCAGAGGTCAGCCCATAGGTACGAGCCTGTGAACCATGGCAATTCTGTATACAACAGTGAATCAGTGCAAACCCAAGGGACACGGTCATTCAGACACAAACCATAGAAATCACAGCAACTGTCTTACTCACCCAGAATTTTACGAGGAAGAAGGCATTTTGAGGGCCCTTTCCAAACAGTTCCTTTAAGCCACCTTTTTTTTCAGGAAATTTGTCATAAATCTGACGAATGTCCACTGATTCAAGCAATGGGTCACTGTAAGAATGGTTGGCATGCCCAATGTGCACGAAGAGGTGTTTGTTGTACTGTAAAAAACCAACAGAAACATTCCCATTACAAACCCTTTCATCAACCTGGGACTCATCCATCTTGAACTGGATGAAGAGCAGGAGTTTCAAAATTCCGGAATTAGGCCTTGAACAGCCTAGGGTCTGTGCCTTTGAAAAGATGAATATGTTAAGAAAAGCCATTATAGCTTAGGGTTAAAACAATCATTGTCTTTTATTGACAAGGGCATATCTTTCCCCAAATGCCTAAAAAAGGCTTTTTGCAGACATAATAATAAACAACAGTTTAGTTTGCCCAACTATCAACCAAGAAACAATTCTAGTAGCCAATTTACCTAACCCAACTGGAAATGTCAGTGACACTCTTTGGGGCCCTACAAGAAATTTACGTATTGTTAGTCAATTTTATCACCCAGAAAGCACTTCTCGCCTCAGCTTCCCTAGCAACAAAGTGGATGCAGTGTTCTGGGCCATGGTACTTGTTTCCTTCTTCCAGCAGGAGTAAGAGTTCTTTTTGAGTTTGAGTCTCACTCCATCACCCAGGCTGGAGTACAGTGACACGCTCACAGCCACCCCAGCGTCGACCTGCTGGGCTCTGGAGATCCTTCCACCTCAGTCTTCCAAGTAGCTGGAACTACAGGCATACACCACCACGCCTGGCTAATTTTTAATTTATTGTAGGGATAAGATCTTGCCAAGTTGCCCGGGATGGTCTAGAACCCACAGGCTCAGGCAATCCACTTGCCTTGGCCTCCCAAAGTGCTGGGATAACAGGCTGAGCCACAGAGCCCAGCCGAGAGTTCTGAGCCTCTTTATAACCAGCTTCCTTAGTAACCAACCCTAAACTTCTGAGTAAGGGCTGGTTAATATGCAGTTGTCAGTGCAGAGCTAGGATCAGGGGTACAGATCATGGAGAAAATCTGCAAAGTCATATATGGCTGGTAAAAAAGAACATAGGTCACTCACTCACGAAAAAAACAAATAATAGCCCTCAAACCATGTTAAGTCATTTAATGCACAAAGGACAGCTTTTCTTCCCCTTGCTTTGGGATAAGACACAGTAACTAAACCACAAAAGAGTGTGTAAAAACCAATGGTTTTCAACCCAGACTGCATCAGAATCACCAAAAAGCATTTAAAAGCCACCAATGTCCAGAAACAACCCAGACTGAACTGAAATCTCCTTGGGTGAATTCCAATACGCAGCCAAGTTTGAGAACCACTGGTCTAGATGCTAAACTCTAGCTCTTCCATGCCTGCCTCTGCTGCTGAATGGGCAGTAACACCAATTTAATGTGACAAAGACCAAGAAGTCTGGGGTGCAGGGACTCCAGGGGCCTCAGAATCAATAGGGTTCATAAGAAAAACTCTATCTTCCTTCATCTACAGTCCCTGTTCACTTTCCAAGTTGAAATCGGTACTTATTCAACTACTGTCCTTTGGAATACTAATGCCACAGGAAGTCCCAAATAACCAAAGACTTTGGGCAAAGGTGCCTACAGGGAGAAGTACTGCATATTGATTAAGAATAAGTAGTCTGGACTGAGCCTGCTCAGGCCCAAAACATTGCGCTCACTGCAAATTAGCTACAACACTGGAAGTCCCCTGAAACGGGGACAGTGACAACATCTACTTATGGGATTGTTACAGGGTTTAAATGAGATACTTCACAGAGACAATTCATTAGAGATTCTAGATCCAACAGAGTAAGCACTCAATAAATGCTAGCTATTATTATTTTAAAAATAAAACCTTAACATTTGTATACCTAACCCTGAATTGTACTCTTACATCTTTAAAATAAAAAAAAATTTTAAACTAAAAAAATTTAAAAAATAAAAATAAAACTTTGTCTCTTTGAGATGCACAATAAATATCAGCATATTAAAAGTCATAAATAGACTTTTAAAAAAATGTTGTATAACCTACAGTTTCCCAAATTCAGCTGGTCATAAAATCCTATTAAATATACCCTAAAGAAGTGCTGGTTTAAATCCATAGTCTGTTATTCACACCAAGGATCTCTGACCATGATGCTGAAAACAGGAGGCCGGATACCCCATCTGAGGGTAGGCGGTGTGCCCGGGGCTGTATCTTCTGGAAGAGGACCAAGTCCTTCCCCCTGTTCAACCATCAGAGTGACATCTTTATCAAGGCTTCAAAAATCCTAAATGGTAACAGGTGCTGTGAAAAAGAACCCTATCAAGTTCTTACAAGGACTGGCTGCTTGGTGAATTTCAGATAAGACTGAGAACCTCTGAATGACTATAAAGGTAAAGAATAAAAGTCATCGTGTTAGGGAGGTGAGATGATGGGGGTGGGAGGAAGTGAGATTATGGGGGTTGAGGGGAGTGTCTTGATCTTTTTATAAATTTTCTCAAATGTTGTCACATCATCTTTTCAACCACAAACAAACAACGGCCCCCAGAAATGTATGAGGCACAGCCTCATGGTGGCTGGTAGGGAGCTTCCAGTCTCATTAGTGGGCGAAAGGAGAAAAAACAGGACAGGCAAAGTTGGGGACACAGATGCTGGAGTAAATCAGAGAGGAATCACTGAATGTGGAGCTTGCCTTATGGCCGGCTGCCCTGGGTAATCTCGGGTACCCACCATTGCATCAGAAGGCACCATTCCTTCATTAGCAGGACAACTGGCTATCTGTGTTTCATCCCTCCAACCCTTAGAGACAACCTCTGCCTGCAGCCAGCTCCCAGCCCTACCCAGTTCTAGAGGCGCCGTTTCTATCCATTCTAATGCTCTCTGTAGGCTGGGAGCTTATGAAAAGGATGCAACACACAGAGCCTTGGGGACCCATATCTTGCCAGGCCCTCCACTCCCAGCTCTTCTGTCTTGCCAGCTGCTCAAGGCCAGACCAGAGCTGGGGTGAATGAAGCAAAGAAGCTGGGAAACCTGAAGTTGTTTTGCTCTTGACGTTGAAATGCCCCTGCACTGTACTGTTGGAAACAGGGACCACCCCCCACCCCCGGCCCCGACCTCAAGAGAAGGTGAATGGGGGTGAAAAATCACCACAGGCAGATGGGGGCCATGAAGGTAGCTGAAAAGCAAGGTGCTGAGTGTAAGGCACAAAAACTCTGGAGCCAGACACGAACCTGAAACCTCAGTTTTCTCATATGTGCAATGGGGATGTAAGACCTGTAATACAGAACCATTTTGAAGATTCAAAGAAGTAATGTGCAGAAGGGGCCTGGCATCTAAGAAGTGTTTGAGAAACTGTAGCTCCTAAAGTTACAATTGTTGTGGCTTATTATCATGTGGGATTAACTAGATCCTGGAGTAGAAACAAAGGAACTTCCCTACTTTACCTAACTCTCCTGCCTAGCAAAGAAAAAACAAACACAAACAGGCCAAGAGCTGGGAGCAAGTTGTGAGGCTGTGTGACTGTCCAAATCCCTGATTACAGCCCACTTGTAACCGAAGGAAAGGGACTCGTGTCCATGGTGCACCGTGAGCAATGTGCTTTTAATATATGTGATCTCAGGTGATTGCTACCTCATGACAACACTGGAGATGGGTATATTTAAATCATTTTACAGAGGAGGAAATAGAAGCTTAGTGATGACCTGGCTTGCCTGCGGTCACGCATCCAGGAATAGTTCTGGAGTTAAGAATAGATTATAGACCTGTCAACGCCGCAGCCTCACATTTGCTGCACACGTCAATCCCAAACTGTCTCCCGGGAGAAACACCTGAAACTTTCTCATGCCATTCAATCAACTTTTTCCAAAAGTTGATTTGAGAAAAGGAAGCAAACAAACAAAAAAGCGCTAAATGGCATTTTCACAATTCTGTGAAATTAAATTAGAATTCGGGACAAGCACAACGATTCAAAAATGCACCAGATAGAGTCCTCAAAGGTTTCTATTTTAAGGAGGTTACCTCTGTGCCCAAGGCTGAAATGAACAGAGAAGGGGCAGGTGTCTTTGCCAAAGGAAATCGGGCACTGCCTGGCCAAGGCTGGTGACTTGAAACCAAATCCTGACCATTGGCATCTGAGTGACTTCATTTCTGCCAAGAGGTGGTGACTTTGTTTCTAAGAATACAAAGGACTACAGAAGGTACCCTGGAGACCACGGCATTGAAACAAACAGACCGCCCTTTCCCCTGAGTTCAACCTGGGTAGGTCAGGGATCCCTCTTTCCCTAAATTCAGAGGCTAAAAAGAGGAAATCTATTAGGTATGTTTGAGTTCAAGCTTTAATGAAATTAAAACTCTAAAAACCATCTGGTGAGCCTCTAACTATTTTCCATCCTGCTAGTTCTCCTTATAAGGAAAGAGGCTGGCCGGGTGCAGTGGCTCACACCTATAATCCCAGCATTTTGGGAGACTGAGGTGAGACTGAGCCCACAGGTTCAAGACCAAGCTGGGCAACATGGCAAGACCTCATTCTCTATAATAAATCAAAAAATTAGCCAAGCATGGTGACATTTGCCTGTGGTTCCAGCTACTTGGAAGGCTGAGGCAGAAGGATCAACTGAGCCCAGCAGGTTGAGGCTATGGTGGCCGTGAGCGTGCCACTGCATTCCAGTCTGGGTGACAGAGTGAGACTCCAACTTAAAAAAAAAAAAAGGAAAGAGGACTACGGTGGGTTCTTTACTTGCCTCCCTCCTTCCCAAATGAATCCCATTTTTTCTCCAGCAGTGGTAGTTTCCCCAGAACTGAAGGTGGTGCACGCACACACGTGGACAATTCTATTCTATGGGGCAAAAAAGTTCACAAAAGAAATCAAGTATTAGGGGCAACATATAAGCAGAAACAGGGCAAGGACTCAGGTGTACAAAGTCCAAGACTAGATTTTCTCAATATCTAAAACAAGTTAATTCTGTCTCATCCAAAGAAAGTCACCCAGGCACTCAAGAGAGGTATGACCGGTCATCAACACATCAAGGCAACAACAGAAAAGGTCCTCATTCTACCTATGTCTTTTATGGACTTTCGTAGGACAAACCAGCAGAGCCTCCATCAGTTATATGCTAAGCACACGGAATCCACACACTAACAACAAAGTGCTTATCTTCACAGAGCCCACAGGGTAACCGCATGGAGCTAGTTTATTTCCCCTACAAGTAGGACAAATGTTGCCTGTATAAATATACAATCTCACAGATTCCTACAGAGAAGAGGGAGTGAAAGAAGAAAACAGGTGAATTCACCTAGGAAAGGTGTTTTCCAAGTTCAAGGTGAAAACCATGGTGAACACATCAAGGTACCCATTACATGTGAGAGTAGAAGACACTCACAGATATTGAAGGGTTCAAAAATTATCCTTCCTTACAACTTGTTCTCAGGCAGCTACAGGAGGGTATGTTCCTACAAGATGAGGGAGCAAATTTTAAAAAGAAGGAACCAGCCTAGGCAATGTAGCAAGAACTTGTCTCTACAAAAGTGGCAGTGCATGCCTGTAGTCCCAGCTACCAGGAAGGCAGAGGTGGGAGGATTGCCTGAGCCCAGGAGGTCAAGCCTGCAGTGAACCATGATTGTGCCCTAGCCAGGTCAGAAGCTGGCTGTTGACCCAGACAACAAACAGTCCAGCGTGGACATGGAACTGGGAACTCCTGGAGGGATGTCACCAAGAAGAGACTGCACTTGAGACAGTCCCTGATGTATCTGACCATCTGGGGAAGAGTACTAGAGTTCTGTTAGAAACTCCGAGGATGGATTTATGTAGTTATGTAAAGACTGAATTATTAAAAAAAAAAAAAAAAGAGGCAATCACATGCCCCAGAAAAAAACAAAAGTTTTACAGTTAAGAAAAATGGTTTTCATATAGCACACTAACCCTGCTGTGTGCAAAATTTATATATAATACAAATGCTGAATGTTAATTTTTAAAAGTGTGCTATAACCACATTGGGGGGATGGAAGGAAGCGTGCAGGGGGGAAGAAGGGCCAGGTACTAAATTTAGAGAACCAAGTCCTAGTCTTCTGTAGAAAGAAAATTAATGGAACAAAGAGGTGAAGGGAGGAAAAATACCTATTGGCTACGATGTGCACGGGTGGGAGTGGTACGACACTGAAAGCCTAGACCTCTTTGCCTCTAAACATTGTAACCATGTAGCCAAAAATTATTTATACTCTCTAAAAAATTTAATGGAATGAGATATACAGTATGGACATATTATTTAGAAATGTGAAGATAAATATACCCAAAAAAAGGGGTGAAAAAATCACAAATAACTGTGTCCCTGGAGTTGATCTGGGAGATGAGCACCCATGAAACAGAAGAATACTGTTTTCCCTATGGGTCACATGGCTCCACTTGGCTTAATACACGAGGCACAGGCCGGGCTTGGTGGCTCAGCCTGTAATCCTAGCACTTTGGGAGGCCGGGGTGTGTGGATTACCTGAACCCGCAGGTTCGAGACCCACCTGGGCAACTTGGCGAGATCTCATCTCTACAATAAATCAAAAAATTAGCCGGGTGTGGTAGCGCATGCCTGTAGTTCCAGCTACTTGGAAGGCTGAGGTGGAAGGATTGCCGGAGCCCAGCAGGTCGAGGCTGCGGTGGCCGAGAAAAACTGCGGTGGCCTGAAGAAAAACTGGAGGGATTAGGATGATAAAAAGAGAAAGTGGAGGGATTAGGGTGATAAAAAGAGAAAGTCTCTGGGTGACAGAGTGAGACTCCAACTCAAAAAAAAAAAAAAAAAAAAAATACATGAGGCACATGGATTACTTTATTAAATTAAATAGTCAATCAAAAACTATCTTGAAACATCATGGGTTTTTTTTTGAGGAAAGGTAAGAGCTATAAAAGGAAACAAAAAATATGACTTCAGGATGTTCATTCTATGATGGCCACAAGTTCCCTGGGCTCTAAAGGAACTCGGGTCAGACTGCAAAGCTTTGCAATGACAGGTGTTACACCAGCAAAACCCTACCTTGATCAAGAATGCCCCGCGGCACCTGGCACAATCTGAATACATGGATTTCTTATCTTGATGTGGGGAAATGCCCACTTTCTCTTTTTATCACCCTAATCCCTCCAGTTTTTCTTCAGGTGACAACGGTGAATGCAATCCTAGAAACTCAACACATTTACTTGCAAAGGGTGACTGAGGTACCCCGGGGATTTAACAAAGGACTTTCCTGCTCCCCCAAAGCTAGTCTACCGGATCACTTTCTTTTCCGGTCCCTGGCTGTCCTTTTCTGTTGTTGCTTAGTGATGCTGCAGAGAGGTGATGAGCACCTGGAGTCTGGAGGCAGGTAGGATCCAGGTTTGAACCCCAGCACTGGCACCACTTCCTAGTTGACTCATCAGGGACAGGCAATTATAGCCCTCCCTGCCATAGTGCAGGGATAATAACAGTACCTACTTCATAGGAGTATCGAGAGTATTAAATGAGATACTGCACAAAAAATACATAACGCTGTGCCTAGCATGTCATTTATTGCTGTTATTTCTCTGAATAATCATGTTGTTTCTTTACTTTGGATGAGTTAATTTTAAACGAATGCCATCCCTCTGACAGCCATAAAGCAGATATGCTAAAACTTATGGCAGAAACAAAGGGAGAAAAGTTTTAGACATACTAGGGTACATTCCTACTCTTCTGATATTCCTAGCAGTGCCGGGGTATAGGGTAGCCGAGGCGGGAGATGGGTGGGGACTTTGTGTGACCTGGTCCCACACGTCCCTGAGGCACACAGTGCCCTCTCCAGATGCCTGCTTCCTGAGGTCCCCTTTTGAGAATAAAAAGTCTGTCCTCAATAGTGGGGTGAGGGCAGCCCGGGAGGTTGCCCATCATTGCAGAGGGGATATGCCACAACAGTACAACTTTCAAAAGTGTCCTTGGGGCTTTTCCTCTTTTTTTTTAAAGGATTGCCAATATGATATATTTATTCTAGAGGTCTCTGATGAGGCAGTTCAACTTTTGTGGAAAAGGAAGGAAAAACCCTACAAATATGCTAGTCCTCTGCTTCTGCCGTGTGCCCTCGGACACATCCTGGGGCTGCAATGCACCATCAGACCTGAAGATGGCGGGCTTCTCCTAAACTTGTTCCAAAAATTCTAAGTATTTGAAGAACGCAGTGAAACCTTGAAAAATGACTGCTGTCAAATAATGCCAAGAGAAAAATTATAATCCACTTAGGAATTTAAAGAAACCAAGACAAATAACTCATGTCAAGGGATGCTAATGTACAAGCTGGGACAGAACAAGGACAAATCACCTGCATTTGTTTCCTGTCACAGTCCTGCCAGGAATGCCTGTCCAGCCACCTCCAGGGCAGCCTGGGCAGCCCATGATGGACCCTGGATCCTGCAGGGATAGGAAACAGCCCTGGAGCTGAGCCAAGCCAAGAAAAGCAGCTCCACGTCCAGCCTGGGGGCCTGCCTTGCTCGGCCTTCCTGCCTGGGAGAAAGTGAATCTGAAGCGAGTTCTCTCCTCAGCTAAATGATCTGGTACCAGCCCTGTTCTGGCTCCCCAGCCCTGACATGCCATTTCATTCCTTGCCCCGTGCTCTTCCTAAAAGGAAACATCATTGGAAACAAGGAGCAAGTCGGTCCTTCCTTCTGGGATCTCACCCCAAGATGCACCCTTCCAGCTCCCTACTTCCGACCTCCATGGAGGATCTGCTGCTCCCTTAGAAAGGAGCTATCTTCCACCCAGAAGTGCAGCTGAGGGGCCCACCAGCTGAGTGGGCAACTGGGAAGGCAGGCGGGTGGGGTGCTGACCTGCCAAGGAAAGCAGATGGAGCCTGGCTGGGGCCTCCATGAAATGTCTATAAAACTTGGATTTCCAGATGCTTCTAATTGCCTCCTCCCCAAACATTGGCAGAGAAAGAGGGTGAGTGGCCGGAGCATCTCGGAGACACTGAGCCCGCACCTCTCAGTAGACAGGCTGCAACTGCAGGAGGGTGCGTGTTGGGTGTGCGTGGGCTTGTGAGCAGCTTGGCAATCACACAAGATACACACACAGGGGCCCCACACCACACCGAGCCATCGTCTCCATCTCACATGTTCTGCCAGAAGACTATGTTTGGGAAAACATACTAGCAAAATCTGAGCAAAGCACCCAAACTGGGCACAGTCAACCATCAGGCTTGCTGAAGCCTTCCTCCCCAACCCAGAAGGCCAAAAGTCCTTTTTGACCATTTATGCTAAGCATGTGATGGGCACATTCATGGCACACAGGTTAGAATCTAGGCGCTGCTATTTTTGAGCTGTGTGGTCTGGGCAAGTTGGTTAATCTTTCTGGGCCTTGGCTTCCTCGTCGGACACAGGAATGACAGCTGGCCTGCTCATCTCCAAGTGTCAATGAGCGGGTCAAACGAGAAAGTGGCTGTGAAAGTCCCGTGCGGGCCCATAGAGGGCTGCACGGATGCTGGTGTGCCGGTTTACTATGATGAGGTGTCCATGCCAGCCCTGAGCAAGGGGAGAGAAAGAGGCTTTTTGCTAAGGGACCAGAAACCAGATCTGCCCATACAGCCATTTCCCCACTCTGAGAAGCAACAGCTGCTTCAGCAGCCACTGCTGGGCTTGCAAAACACCGTGCCAGTCTTCAGCCTGCCTGGGACACAGGCAAGGGTCCTCCTGGTAGCCTGGCACTGAAACCTTGCTTCCTCGCTACTTCTCCAACCTCATCCCCATTCACCACCATCCCTTCTTCCTTCTTCCACAGGCCTCATGAATGCCACAGTTCTTTAGAGCTGCTCTGCTCATGTTTTCCAAACCGAGTCAGATCTGTGGTCTGACAAAGGAATTTTAGTTGATCTGTGAATGAAGGCCTTTGAAAGAAGCTGTGAGGATCTCAAATTAAATCATCCCTGGGCCCACACTTGACCAACTGCCTTTATGGGAAAGAATCAGGTTATCTGTAGGATATATGTGCAGACCTTCAGAGCAGGCTGGATCAGAGGCCACCAGTCCCCCTGAGGGGGAACCCCAGGGTCCCTCGGGCCATGAAGACTGCCGACTCCTACCCCCACAGGAAGAGTCCCCAGGCTTCTGGCAATCCAGCCACTTAGAAATAAAGGGCCAGGACACCCCAGGCTGTAAAACTTTCTGCCTCCTGGCTGAGGTGTTGCCATCAACTCAAGCCTAGGACACTTCAGGAATTCTTTCCTTTCCTGGAACCCAAATCTGTCCACCTGAGAACAATCCCTGCCCTCTCCACTACCCTGGGTAACTCAAAAACACTGAGTTAGTACGTGATATAACACATGGGAAGTCACTTGCCAATGATACAATCTCCCTGAAGATGATTGGCCCTCAAGCCTTGGCTTTCAACCGAGACAAAGTTCAAACAGCCAACCCTGTCATCTGCTAGCCAAGTTACTTAACTAAGTTACTTAAGCTCTCAGAGCCCCTCTGCTTCCAATACCTGTTTCACTAGGCTTAACGTCGAAGATGAAAAGAAAAAGCATTATCACCATCTCAGTTCTTAGCAATCCTGCTTCCTCCTCATTCCAGTCATTTTCATGACTCCCCTACCTCTTCCAGCTAATTATTCCCCAAGGCCTTTTCACTTTATCACCACAACCTCTCTCCCTTCTGCCATCCCTTCAGCCACCAACTGCCTCTGCACCTGGTATGGCCCTCATCACACATCACCTGACCAGCAATGTCATTTCTGCACCTGCAGCCCATCCTCTTACTGGCTGCAGCTATCAACTTCCTGGTGCACACATCAGGTCATATCCTCTCTTTAGAAAGGGGGGTGAGGCCGGGTTCGGTGGCTCAGCCTGTAATCCCAGCACTTTGGGAGGCCAAGGCGGGTGAATTGCCTGAGCCCGCAGGTCCAATGCCCACCTGGGCAACTTGGTGAGACCTCATCTCTACAATAAGTCAAAAGTTAGCAGTGCGTGGTAGCGCACACTTGTAGTTCTGGCTACTTGGAAGGCTGAGGCGGAAGGATCGCCGGAGCCCAGCAGGTCGAGGCTGCAGTGGCCGGAAGCGTGCCACTGCACTCCAGTCTGGGCGACAGAGTGAGACACCAACTCAAAAAAATAACCAAATAAATAAAAAATGAAAAGGGAGGTGAAGTGGAGAATATATATTCATATTCATGAGAAAGCAGTAACCTATTTAGCAGTTACCTATTTAGTAGTAGGATAGGGAACTAGAGAGAAGGAAAGTCTTCCTTCCATGCATTTACTACCTATACAAAACAATTTTTACTACCTATACTATATATATATGTATATGTATTTTTTTTTCTTTCTATGGCTTCAACCTGCTGGGCTCAGGTGATCCTTCCACCTCAGCCTTCCAAGTAGCTGGAACTCCAGGCACAGCTCATTGTTGGATTTACTGTAGAGATGAGGTCTTGCCAAGTTGCCCCAGACTGGTCTCAAACCCCTGGGTTCAGGCAATCCTTTTGCCTCTGCCTCCCAAAATGCTGGGATCACAAGTGTGAGCCACTGTGCCTGACTAAAAGATTAATTGTTCATTTCTAAAATTAAAGTCCAAATCACCTGGTGAGCACATTCTCCTGAGCCTTGTCCCCCCTGTCTAGCTGTCTGGCCCAGTTTCCTATCACTTTACTATTAGACATTCGGGTTCAAAAAACATTTACAGAGGACTCAATATGTCCAGGGATATTCTGGACATATTGAGTGATCCTATTATGCCCATTTGACACATAAGAAACTGAGCTGACTGTGAAGTAATTTGCCCCGATCTCACACAGCTGGTAAGAATTCAAGTATTTCTCCTCTCTTTCCACTAGAGAATGATGGAAGGTGTGTTCTGAAGCACAGGTGAGAACATTCTTTGCTTCTCTCATTCTTCACCCTGAACCCTGAGAAGAATCACAGAACTGTAGGCTAGAAAAGAAACTCAGAAAAAATCTGGCCCAACTCTCTGCCCAGTGTGAAGGGTTCTGTGGCATCCAGCCTTGCTTAGTGAGTTCACATTTTGGAGGCAGCTGTTTTAACTTTGAATAATGTCTCTATTTCTTCCAGAGTACGGGGATGTGGTTGAAAATATAGACCTTGGTATGGTCCCTGCTCTTGGTGGTGGACCTTGACCATGTTAGTGAACATTTCAAAGCCACAATTCCTTCACTTCTAGACTAGGCATAATGCTTGGTGCACACTGATTAACAACAGAGCTCTGGTCAGTCGTGGTGGTTCAGGTCTGTAGTCCCAGCATTTTGGGAGGCCAAGGTGGGAGGATCACTTGAGGCTAGGTGTTTGAGACCAGCCCGGGCAACACAGCGAGACTGCCCCCCCCACCTCTGAGATAATAAGAAAATAAATTAAAAATAAATAAAAACAAAACAGAGCTCAGTAAGTGCTGGTGGTGATCGCTATTGCTATTAACACATAAACAAGTTTCCTATGTTAAGCTGAGGTGTGCCTTCCCTGCTGAGGTCTGTTCCTGTACCACATCACAGATATTTTCCTTTTCTTCCACAAGACAGTACTTCTTCAAAATCTAAACAGTAATCTCCATGCCCCTCTCTTCCCATCTAAAGTCTACCTACCCTGCTCTCTTCCTGCTCAAGGCTCCTGATCACTGCAGCATCCAGACCACAACAGGCACAAGACACACAGCCTGGCACCCAGGAAGTCTGAGGAGGTAGGGGTTTTCCGGTTGTGGAGCAGGATACGGCTGTGCTGTTGGGCCTGGAGGAACCTGCCATGCCGAGGACTGGGATGAAGAAATCACTCTAGGCTGTATCAGAGAACTGGTCCCTGTACACATGCACGACTCAGCTGATGGCTCACCAAGGCTGGGCTTTCATATGCATAAAGAAGCAGCTGCCTAACTTGGCCTCCAGGAACTGGACCCTGATTTCAGGGAGGCCCTTTTAAATAGCCCACCCTGGGTGGAGGATCTCACACTTAGCACTTGAGGGCCTTTGATGTGCAACCCTGAAATCATGCAGAAAGTGTATTTCCAAACATTACTAACCACTTCCAAAATAGTCTTTGTTTTTTACACTCTTCCTTCCTTTCTTCACCCTCTGCTGTTTTTCCCTTAGCCTCTAGTAGAGCCAAAGGTAACAGAGGGACTGACTTGCTGGTTCTCCCCCAATATAAACAACCACCGACTCCGGGAGGCTGCCGTCTGGTTTAATGCATGACGCCCAGCCAGCAGGGGGCATTCATCCCCCTGGTTATCCTTCCATTAGCTCCTTACAGCCTTGGGCTACAAAAACAGACTACACATCAGATGCCCGTGGACCCTTTTGGTCACAATCTCAGGATGTGGAATCAGGAGACCTGGATCTGAATCCCATTTCCAGTGTCACTTGGCTATCTATACTGGGCAAGCTACTTCCTAAGGATTAACTAGGATACTGCATAGTGTGGGCACACAGAAAATGTTTAATGAATGTTGGTCATACTGCTACTGGTAATAATACTAGCATTACCACTGCTAGGCGTGGCGGAGTTGTGGAGAAGTCTTCAGTGGCAGGACTGAACCAAAAGAATGCATTTCCAGAAATGCTGGTTTTAAGGAAGGCTATGCTAGACTACAGAGGAGGTAGACTAGATTCTTCCTCTCCTGGCTCTGTTTGGTACAGGTAGACTGAGGTTTAAAGCTGGCTATCACTCTTGTAAGGCAGCAATCTCTACAGTCCTCTTCTGTAAAAGAAAATGGACTATCCTACCTCACAGAGCTATGGTAAAGCATTAAGAAGTCACTAATGAAAAATCGTCAGTCCTACACCTGGCTACTTAATTTTTTTGTTTTTGGCAGCACTACTTATCAGCCCCCTTCTACTAAAACATCTTATAATCCCATGATTATAATGAACCTATGTCCTTATAAAGAAGCACAGGGAAAGGTGTGTACATGTTTGTATGTAGCAAAAATTTGTAGAATCCAAACACAAAGCTTAATTTTTTTTTTTTGAGTTAGAGTCTCACTCTGTCACCCAGACTGAAGTGCAGTGGCACACTCCTGGCCACTGCAGCCTCGACCTGCTGGGTTCCAGCGATCCTTCTGCCTCAGCCTTCCAAGTAGCTGGAACTACAGGCACGCGCTACCATGCCCGGCAAATTTTTTGATTTATTGTAGAGATGAGGTCTCCCCAAGTTGCCCAGGCGGGTCTCGAACCCGCAGGCTCAGGCAATCCGCTCACCTCAGCCTCCCAAAGTGCGGGATTATAGGCTGAGCCACTGAGTCCGGCTAATTTCTTTCTTTCTTTCTTTTTTTTTGAGAAGGAGTCTCACTCTTGTCACCCAGGCTGGAGAGCAGTGGCACACTCAGAGCCACCACAGCCTAGACCTGCTGGGCTCAGGCAGTTCTGCTCAGTCTTCCAAGTAGCTGGAACTACAGGTGTGCAGTACTGAACCAAGCTAATTTTTTATTTTACTGTAGATATGAGATCCTGCCAAGTTGCCTGGGTGGTCTCAAACCTGTGGGCTCAGACAATCCACTCTCCTAGGCCTCCCAAAGTGCTGGGATTACAGGCTGAGTCACCAAGCCTGGCCAAGTTTTTTTTTTTTTTAAAGTCAGAATCTCCCTCTGTTGTGCAGGCCACCACATCCTATACCCGCTGGGCTCAGGCGCTCCTTCTGTCTCAGACTTCCAAGTAGCTGGAACTACAGGCATGCGCCACCATACTCAGCTAATTTTTTTGATTTATTGTAGAGATGAGGTTTCGCCATGTTGCCCAGGCTGGCTCCGAACCCATGGGCTCAGGCAATCCTCTCGCTTCCACCTCCCAAAGTGTTGGGATTACAGGTGTGAGCCACCACACCTGGCTCAAAATTTAACTTTTTAGGGTCCTTACTCTGTCACCCAGACTGGAGTGCAGTGGCCGCGCCCGGCCACTGCAGCCTCGACCTTCTGGGCTCCGGCGATCTTTCTGCCTCAGCCTTCCAAGTAGCTGGAACTACAGGTGTGCACTACCATGCAGGCTAACTTTTTGATTTATTGTAGAGATGAGGTCTCGCCAAGTTGCCCAGGTGGGTCTCGAACCCGCGGGATCAGGCAATCCTCTCACCTCAGCCTCCCAAAGTGCTGGGATTACAGGCTGAGCCACCGAGCCTGGCTATGCTTAATGTTTGATGTTAAATTTTAAGTTCAGCATACACAAATTTGTTAAAACATAACATCTGAATTTATTTTAAATGGTTTTGATTTTCCTACTGTTGGTAACATTTAATGAGGTAAAATTAAAGCCTGAGAAATCACAGAAGTCTAAGAGCCAAAAAAACCATCCACATGGTACATGTTTTTCAGTGTAATCTTGGTCTTAGAGGACTACTACACCTTGATTGTAATAGCACCCTGTGTTTGTGTCCAATAAAGCACCTATTATATAATTTGAGAGGCTGGCGCTTGAGACATTATCAAATGCTTTAAATAATTTTGTTATTTTTCTCCCATTTCAACTGATCAATTACCATTTTTTTCCTCTAGCACAAGAACCATCCTTCAAGCTCTCAGGTTTCCTCTAAAGCCATTAAATACCCTATTCGCAATCTGTCACATATTTCATTCGTATATATTACACTCATTTGTATTTACCTACAAAATAAGTATTCATAACAGAACTATCAGAAGCAACATCAACAATTAAAACTGAGGTCAAGCAAAATGATTTCACCATAGTGACAGAGCTCTGGACATCTAAAGGACAATATCTGTGGACACCAATATCTAATGGACATCATTTGCTAGCATAAAACAAGCCAGAAACATCAATATATAATAACACATATATTAAGGAGTACTATTATTTTTTGAAATTCTATATTTTTAATCTAAAGAGCAAGTAATTTTAAGCTGTCAGGAAGGCAGGGTGTGGTGGCACATGCCTGTCATCCCACCTACTCAGGAGGCTGAGGCAGAAGGATTGCTTGAGTCTACGAGTTTGAGGCCAGCCTGGGGAACATAGTGAGGCCCTTCTCAAACAAACAAACAAATAAATAAATCACTTGTGAGAATGGACCATTGTTCCACATAAGCACGTAGCATCCTGTGACATACTGTACATATATTTGCTGGGGTCTTGCCTGTCTCTACCAGGGTGTGGGCTCCATGAGAAAAAGAGGTTTGTTTCTTTTGCTGCTAAATCCCTAACACCTGAAGCAGTGGTTGGCATGCAATTGGTGCTTAAAAGGTACCAAGGGTGTTGACTCATACCAGACCCATTTATTTCAGAGCCTTTGACATCAAGTGGTGGGTTCTCATCTACATACACAAGCTTTTAAATTCAACATCAATAGGCCAAATCCAGTCACACAATTCAGACTATTATTTGTAAATCTGAACATACATGAAATATATAACCCTGGCCTCTATTCTGGAGAAGTGGAGGACCCTGGCTTTCCTAAACTAGTCACCAATTTCATTTACTGCCATTTATACTTCAGATTTGCCACCTCTGGAATGTTCTCCCTTATTCTTTCCCTGTATAATTCTCCACCTCTCAGCTTAAGTGTCACTGTCTGAAGGAAGCCCACCCTGTTTCCTGTCACCACCCTCACAGCAGTCAACATTCTTCCTTCCTAGCAGGCACTGTACTTGCAAAAACCTCTCGTGTAATTACCTGTTTCGTGTTCATTTCCCTACCAGATGTTAAACCCTTCAAGGACCAAGGGGGTGACTGGACAGCCCAGTCTGGGCCTGTCTCCAGAGTTGCCCCTCACACAGGCAGATGCACACAAAGGTTACAAATCTATCAGCAAATCAAAATGTTAACCACCAAGCCCGTAATTCCAGCACTTTGGGAGGCTGAGGTAGGAGGATCGCTCAACCTCAGGAGATTGAGACCAGCCTAGGAAACATAGTGAGACATTATCTCTACAAAAAATTTTTTTAAATTAGCCCAGGGTAGTATTGCATGCCTATAGTCCCAGTTACTTGGGAGACTAAGGCAGAAGGATCACCAAAGCCCAAGAGGTCGAGGCTATGATGAGCCATGATGCTGCCACTGCACTTCAGTCTAGGCAACAGAGTGAGACCCCGACTCAAAACAAAAGTAAAGCCCAACAAATACTTCTTAGAAAAACAACAACAGGCCGGGCTTGGTGGCTCAGCCTGTAATCCCAGCACTTTGGGAGGCCGAGGTAAGTGGATTGCCTGAGCCCGCGGGTTCGAGACTCGCCTGGGCAACTTAACAAGACCTCATCTCTACAATAAATCAAAAAATCAGCCGGGTGTGGTAGCGCGTGCCTATAGTTCCAGCTACTTGGAAGGCTGAGGCGGAAGGATCGCCGGAGCCCAGCAGGTCAAGGCTGCGGTGGCCGGGAGCAGCCATTGCACTCCAGTCTGGGTGACAGAGTGAGACTCCAACTTAAAAAAAAATAAAAAAGAAAGAAAAGAAAACAACAGAAAAGGTAACTGAACACGTTGGTCCCTAAAAGGTCCATAACTAGAGAGCACAGTAACAATAAGGGGCTGCCACAGCCTTTTAACTTAAAACAATCATTGTGATGAAGCATTGGATAGTTTTTTAGTCAAGGAAACAAAAACCACCTGGGGACCTTCATCTCCCAGTGCCTTGGAGTTCTGTTTCTTAAAAAATCAATCACAAGGCAGGGTGGGGAGATTCAACGTCTGTGATCCCAGCACTTTGGGAGGCTGAGGTGGGTGGATTGTTTGAGCCCAGGAGTTCAAGATGAGCCTGGGCAACATAATGAGATTGCCTCTCCATAAAAAATAAAAAATAAAAAAAATAATAATAGCAGCCAGGTGTGTTGGTGTGCACCTGTAGCCCAGGGGATCGAGGCTGCATGGCCATGATCATGCTACTGCACTCTAGCCTGGGCAACAGAGTGAGTCCCCGACTCAAAAAAATAAAAAATAAAAATAAAAAAAGTCACATGCAAAGACTCACAGGAGATACCCAGACTTAACAGACAATCAGGAGACCCTCAAAACTGGGAGGTGGTGTTTCACAGTAGTGAAGAGAGTACACGGAAACAGATGTGGGCCCCTAGTTCCTTTGCTTACTGGCTAATTATCCTCCGAAAGTCATTTAGTAAGTCTGGGCCTCAGTTTTCTCATCTGTAAAGTAGAGAACACAGAACCTACTGTGCAGGGCACTATGAGGACAGAATGAAATAATCAACAACAAAGTGCTCTGTGAACAATGAGGTGTCACAGAAAACATGAGTTAGAGGAGCAGAAGCAATTTCTGGGCCAAAGTCCAACCTTCAATCAAAGAGCTATGGGTACAGAAGTATACATCCATACGGAAGTACACAGAACACAAGAACAGGAAGCCCGGGATTGCGACGGTGATCTTGTGGTTTAATTGCCCCCACGTATATGAATCAACCCATCCCCATCACTCTTTCAAGCCACCCAGCCACTGGAGAAGACTCACCCAACTGGCCTTCTCATCCCTGGCCTCAACAGCCCCCTTGACTTGTGCCTGCCCTGAGAGACCCAATTTACATCTTTCCCCTCATTTCCCCTGCGCCTAATTTTGAAGGGGCTCTATTCTTCCACCAGTTCCCAGAGTTCACGATGCATGGACAAGGACATCAGTGGGCCACACACGGGCTCCAGCCTGGTGATAACTGATAGAACTTCTCTGTCCACAGCACATCCCCACCCACCCTCAGAAGGCTTTCCACGGAGCTAAAGTGGAAACTGCCCTGAGTGGTCACCTCCAATTGTGCAGCCTCTGAACTCATTCCTGACACTTTCTCCTGACAACAGATGACAAGGCAAGCCACGCACAGGGAGCCTGGGGGCCTGTGTGCCCCTGAGATGGGAGGGATGGGGTGAGAAGAGAATGGGGAAGGGGGTTGGTGAGGATCCCAGAGACAAACTCAGGACTCCTTCAGTCTCTGCCTTGGGCTCACCCACACACAGATGCAACACTCACATGCACAGCCAAGGAGTGGGCGTGACGAAAGGGTACGGGGCTGCTCGGGTGGGAAAGGAGGAGGATCACATATGTATGGGAGATGCCTGGTGGAGAAACAATGGAACAACGGGCACACGATGGAGCGGGAGGAGACGGAAGAGCAGAAAGTGACAAACAGAGTCCAGATGCCAGTGGGACTGGTATTTAGGATATTATACTGCATGCATTCTATGGCAAACTGTTAAGTGCCATTCTGTTACTTCTCCTTAAGAAGAGAACAACTTGTTATCTTGGGAACACAGACTCAGAGAGGCTAAATGGAATTATGGCTAAATATTGAGGCTTTAGAGTTTTAAAGACCAGAGTCTGAATCTTTAATCTATCAGGTAGTAACTGTGTGACTTTAAGGAAGTTCCTTACCCTCTCTGTTTCTTCATCTATCATATGGTACCTACTCTCATATGGTTTTTGTGAAGATGACATGAAATCATATATCTAAATAACCTTGCACAATACCAACCACATGGCAAGGCTCAATAAATGTTACTTGTAGTTAAATTTTACAAAACACAAGAGCCCGTCAAGGCCCCTCCCTCCAGCTTAAGTATTCTCTGGAGCTTGAGGTTCAAAGCAGTAATAAGCATTCAGCTCAAAAGTTCTACGTATTTGCCAGTAGGGATAGCTTTTTACTGACATGAAAGGCTGCCTGGCTACTTTCCTACATCTGATTTCACGCAGGAACATTTGTCGGGCATGAGGGCAGGAGGAAAGGATGAAAGACAGAAGAGCAAGAAGGTGAACAGGAACGGGAAACAAACCCTGGATTCAGACACACCTGTCTGGGCACACTCACCGAGTCTGGGTCTCTCTGCTGTTCAAGAAAAGCTGAAAATTCCACCAGGCGAAGCTTGGTTGTACCAATGGAGCGGCCTTGCCAGGCAGGGACTGAGGGAGCTGGGGCTGATGCAGGTTCAAACCCTGAAAGACCAATCATCATCTTTAAACCTGGCCACTCACCTCCTCTCAGGTCTCAGGCCAACAGTGGGGCAGGACTCTATATATGACCTGGGGGAAAGGCTGATGACCCCTCTCCACCAGGTCTAGGGGGTGAAACTCAGTCAGGTAGAGGTGGGATTCTGGCGGAGGATCCTGAAGACAGTGGCCAGTCATGCAAGCAATGCATGTGCTCCCCATGTCAACTGCAGCGAAGATTAAGGCCAGGGCACCTCTCCCTAGACAAAGAGGCCTAGCTGGGCCAAGCCAAGAATGACTGAAAATTCAGAAGCAAATGCTTCCAAAGACTTCCTATGAGACCTTGATGTGCCATGAACTCCTTGTGTTTGTCCATTTTTTTCTTTAAGACTGTGATCATCAGTGCTATCGAATATTTTCTCAGAACGCTCCATGGTATTAGAGAGAGAGTAATATGTGAATGTATTTCTGTTCGGGGAATCCATAATGGAGAGTAGTGACTTGCAGATGGTACCTCGAGGAAGTCCACTGAGTCACTCTACATGCATGTTGGGCAGGGGGGCAGGGAGAAGGACATATCCGGTGGAGAGAGAGACAGGTGGGCTTGTCAGATTTGTGTTTTCTATTTTGAGTTTCCATGTAAGCTCTCCTTTAAAGAAAGAGTAACAGGATTGAAATCTACTTAACTAAGAAAGGGTGAATAAAACCACATCTGCCCTCAAGACTCAGATTGCCCAATTCAGCCAGTTTATGAGGAAGGAGCCACAGCAACTTCCTCCTCTAAGGATAATCCAGTGTCTCAAGTGAAAGTGATTAGGCTTCCTGTTTCTGTATAAAGACCCATCTGAAACGCTCTTGGGAGATGACCGAAGGGAACCAGGCCCTGGCAGGGGACACCCCTGTGGTTCTCCTGAGCTCTGGGCTAACCCATGCCGTCACAAGGAGGATAGGGTAGACAGGGAATGCCCATGAAGTCAGGGGAGATTGTGGTCACCTCTGTGCACAAGACCACAGTCCAAATCCTTGGCCTGACAACTAGAGCTCTCCTTAGCTCCTTTGTTCCTGAAAAACTTCCTGAGGACAGGGCAGGTTGTTCTCCCCACTCTGAGAACAAAACAACAGGCCCAGCTGTCAGTTGTGTGGGGTAGTGACCCCAAAAAGGAGTCCCAGGGAGACTCACCTGGAATGGGGGCCGTGACCGCTGGCTGGATGGGGTAGGCCTGCTGCACGAAGGGCTTGACGCTGGGGACAGAGGGGGGGGACAGAGTCAGACACCACTCCTGCAGCAGCTATTTCCCAGGCCCAGCCATGCCTCCCCATGGGAGGTCCCCACCACTGTGTTCCCTGCCTGCAAGAGGTGGCACATCCAGGCAGAGCGCTATCCCAGGCAGGAGTGCCTGCTCTATCCAACTGAAAGGGGCCAGTGGCCTGCTAGGGATCAAATCACCAAGCCTCATGCCAGTCCAATGGGACGAGCTGGCCAGCCATCAACTTGACTTCCTTGTGCTGTGGCTTCTGTCTTTGAACCTCTCTTTTCAACCCTGCAGAGACTGAGGTCAGCGGTCACCATTTCCAGGCAAGGTCTAGGACGTGCCTCAGGTTTTCCTTCTCTCCTCAAATAGTTCAAGTTCTTCTGGCAATATACAGGCAGAAGAGTGGCAGGGTGAGCAGAAGGCAGGATTTCCCTTCTGTTTTTATCCCCCAAGCTGCCCTTACCTTCTGGTTTACTGAGTTTTCTTCCCCTGCCCTCAAAGTGTCAGTGGGACTGCCTATTATCCACAGGGATCCCAGGGCACACCAGTGAAATGGCTCCTGGATTACCTCAGCTGCCTCCTCTCAGGCAAGGAAGATCCCAGGGTCTGCCTCCAAAGGCCGGAGGGGACAGGGACCCACTTCCTGCCTCCAGCTAGATTACCGCAAATACTCAAGGTGGGAGTGAGACACTCACACCCCTCCTGGATCTGAGAGGTCAGCCTCTTTCCTGCTGTGGGCCTCAGTGGACAATAAGAGGGGGATCTCAGTTTAACCCCCCTTTCTTCTCTAAGTCCCCAAGCAGTCTAGCCCTGGGAGAACTGTGACCAGCCCCTGTCATCAGTGTGACCCCTCCTCAGACTTACTCTTGCGAGGATCCTGGCTGCCCTGTTTGTATCATTCCTGGCCAGAACTGGAAGGCAAAATGCAAAGGCTTCAGGATTATGAGTTGGTTCCAATGCACAAATCAGGATGTCTACCTGTCACAACCCCCGGTGAATGACAGTGGCTTCCAATCACCTGCCAGAGCCACTTCCCCAAGTGCACATGTCACCTCTGTGCATGAGACCACAGTCCACACACACCCTTGACGTGGCAACTGTGGCTCCCCTTAGCTCCATTTTTCCTGAAAATCCCCTTGAGGATAGGGCAGGCAGTTGCTCCTTTGTGTTCTCCTCACACCTAGCAGAGATCCAGGGGGTTCACCAGTATTTTGACTGACTTCCTTATCAAAGCACCCACCCATCCTTCACTTCCTCCCATTGTTCTGAAATGCTCCCTGTATAATATTCTGCCTCATGACACTGAAGGCCCAGCAGGGCAGAAGACAGAACTTCAACAAGATAGCCAGGGGCTCCAAGAAGAAATACAGGCACCTGGCTGGGCTCGGTGGCTCAGCCTGTAATCCCAGTCTTTTGGGAGGCTGAGGCAAGTGGATTGCCTGAGCCCGCAGGTTCGAGATCCACCTGGGCAACTTGCGAGACCTTGTCTCTACAATAAATCAAAAATTAGTCGGGCATGGTAGTGTATGCCTGTAGTTTCAGCTACTTGGAAGGCTGAGGCAGAAGGACCACTGGAGTCCAGCAGGTCGAGGCTGCGGTGGCTGGGAGCGTGCCACTGCACTCCAGTCTGAGTGACAGAGTGAGACTCCCACTCAAAAAAAAAAAAAAAAAGGAATACAGGCATCTTATTTGCTGCAAGCTTCCCTAAGGTGACTGGTGCTGGTTGGAGGTAGCATGAAAGAGAGGGACTCAAGCAGCCTCTGGCATCAGGCAACCCTGGGGTTGCATTCTGACATCACTAGCCATTCGACTGTGATCAAGTTACCCAAACTCTTGTTTTGCTACTAAATAATCTGAGCTTTCTCATCTGTAAAATGGCAACAAGCAGCAGCATTTAAGATGATTAAATGAGATTAT
This sequence comes from Carlito syrichta, assembly GCF_000164805.1. Lineage (NCBI taxonomy): Eukaryota > Metazoa > Chordata > Mammalia > Primates > Tarsiidae > Carlito > Carlito syrichta. The sequence continues at coordinate 271,389 of NW_007249323.1, read as the reverse complement.
AACATAATAGTTCTCAGCCCTTGGTAGCATCTAAATGAACATGTCAATAGAATACTTTGCCCCTCTAGGGGCCAGTTGCCATAAAGTGACCATGAAGACAGAGGGACAGAGGCCAAGGACCAGGAAAAAGAAAGAGAGCAGAAGAGGAAGATCACAACCCAGAGGGTACCATGTCATGTCTTCAGGGACTAAGGATTCCTTCCTCTTCCTCTCGGTTTTCCCCCATCCCTTCCTGTTTCCTTTTCTTTTTTTTTCTTCTCTTCCCCTCCTCCTCCCCTCTCTTCTTTCTTCCATCACACTGCACTCAGCATCCATTCATAAGGCAGTTTTTGCCCTCTTGTACACCTGACCCGAATGACAAGTGGCACCAGAGCAGAGCTTTACGCTGGCCCACGCCAACCCCAACCTTAATCACTGTCATTACTGAATGTCATTATCATGACTTACCCCTGGTGCCCCCGGGAAGGTCGGGCGTGGAATCCCAGGCAGCCCCAGCTTGTTGTGGATGGCAGTGGCCGAGACGATCTGGGCTGAGGACATGGCCGCCATGTGCTGCAAGGCCTTATCCTTTGCGGTCTGATCCTTGAAGGTGACAGTGACACACCAACTTAATATACAATGCATGGCTACCAGGCAGGTTAACAGGCACAGCCACGAGCACATGGACTAAAATACAGAGCCACAAAAGAGGCCAAAAAAGCAAACATGCACGGATAATAAACACAGCCAGAAGGCTAAAACATACTTGACCTACTGTAACTGTGAACATTTACTGAGAACACCCAGTGGGGCAAGGTGTGTGTGTGTGTGTGTGTGTGTGTGTGTATGTGTGTGTTTTAAAAAAAGGATCAGGCCAGGGGCAGTGGCTCATGCCTGAAATTCCAGCACTTTGGGAGGCTGAGGTGGGAGGAATGCTTGAGCCCAGGAGTTCCTGGGCAACCTAGTGAGAACTCATCTCTATATTAAAAAAAAAAAAAAAATCAGCTGAGTGTAGTCATGTGCACCTGTAGTCCCAGCTACTCGGGAGGCTGAGTAGAGTAGATCCCTTCAGCCCGGAGTTCGAAGCTGCAGTGAGTCATGATTGTGCCACTGCACTCCAGCCTGGGTGACAGAGTGAGACCCCAGCTCAATTAAAAAAAAAAAAAAAGCTTAAATCCATTTTCCATTAGAATGTGAAGCCTCTGAGGAGAGTGGACAATGCATTTACTTATTTTTTCAGCTTCCAGAAAGGGATTTCTCCAATTACTTAACACAGTCAAGGAAGAAGAAAAAACAAAGGTCCGGCACACAGATGGGAGCAGGGGTGAGAGAAGAGATGTGGTTGTGGTCTGGGACAGAGCCGTCCACAGAGCTCAGGCCCGATCTGTGTGTGCTCTGGCCGTCGTGGGGTCACAGGCCCAGGAGCTGCTGGGGTCATGGGAGGCTCGGAAGCAGCAGGGTAGGGGTGACAGGCCCAAGCAGCATGCTGGCGGGGCGCATGCTCTCAAGTAGCCCCGCCGTGGGTGTGGGTGCTTACTAAAGCTGGGACGTAAGAGAGGCTACAGGTAAGTGGTTTCTCCTTTTCCTAAATAGGTCTTTTTCTAGAAAAGCCAAGGCTGATAACACAAAGCTAGCCAAAAAAGTCTGCCAAGCACAGCTAAAATACAGATTACTCAGTTTGGTGAAAATACTTACCATGCTTGTTACCTGGATACAACAATAAACAATTTGTTAAAAGGATTGCGTACAAAGGCAGGGTTATTTTTCTTCTTTGGTTAAAAATATATAGGGATACAAACATATAATACTTGGGTACAATAAAACGCATAGGGGGCATGAGCTTTTTTCATATTTTAGGAGGAATGTGTGATGCAGACAGCTAACTGGGAAGGCGACGGTGAGAAAGGCACCCAGCAACACCAACAATCAAAAACTACCCACAAGCTGGGTGCAGTGGCTCATGCCTATAATCCCAGCACTTTGGGAGACCAAGCCCAGAGGATTGCTTGAGCCTAGAAGTTCGAGACCAGCCTGAGCAACAGAGCAAGACCTTATCTCTATGAAAATACAAAAAGTAGCTGGGTATGGTAGTGTACACATGCAGTTCTAGCTACTCGGATGGCTGAGGCAGAAGGATCGCCTGAGCCCAGGAAGTCGAGGCAGTAGTGAGCCATGATTGTGCCACTGCACTCCAGGCTGGGTGACAGAACGGAGACCCCAATTCAAAACTGCCACCCCCCCAAAAACAAAACAAACAAACAATTGAACTATCCCCAACTCATCTGCATAGCTTTCCCAGGACAGATGGTGAAATGGTAAGATTCCTGGTGTGTGACAGAGCCCCCAGGCATAGGCAGGGCTTCAAATACACCATCAAAGCAGGAGCAAAATGATGACACTGAAATAAGAGTGCTCTCCACAGCTGCTGTTTAGAGAGTTCAGACAGCCAGGGAAGGTCAGGGGAAGGTTCAGGCTAAGACTCTGAGTACCCGTTGAGAGAGTGCCTCAGTGTTTACTGATTTAACCAAAGGTGGTGAAAAAAACACGCTGAGGTGCCAAAGGCATGGCCAAAGGAGAAGGGAAAAAAAAAATTCAAAGCCTAGAAAACAAATACAAGGGACTTCTAAGAAAGAACTGCTAGATGCTTCCAAGGAATAGACACTACTTTTCCCCACAACTACCAGGAACATCACGGGAATTTTCAAAAAGCTTCCATTAATCCTTGAAAAATGAGTCAAAAAAAGAAAGAGAGGAAGACAGAAAGAGAGGAAAAAAGAAAGAGGGAAAAGAAAGCCTGACACACTTAAAAGTGTTTGTTTTATATATCTCTCTGGCCTGCAACTGACAAACTAACAAGACTCAAGCCTCAAGTAATCAACCAGCATCAAGTAACAGCTTCTGAGGGATGCACAGGGTCATTATGAACATCTGTGATGGCACCTGCTGTCTTCCAATGACACTGTGAGGGCCCTCGAAACTTGCAAGATGACTGGGCCTCTGTGCCCTGGTGACTCTTAGGATGATTCTTTGGCTGTCTGTATCTCATCAGATGGCACTCTTGGAGTTGACGCTCCATGCTCTAATCTGCCAAATGTTCTAACCTAAAGCTAGCTTTCTCAGGTTACTTTTTTAAAGATTGGAAACATTTCAGATACTGAGATATGTCAGAAAAAGAGGCAAATCTTGAAGCAGAGGAGATGTTACGATAAGCTGACTGGGACCATACGCATGCCCTAAAGCTAAACCAGGTCCAGCACATATAGTTCTTGGTGCCAGTCAATCCTCTCTTAGCTGTACTGCGGTTTCACCTGCCCCAGCCCCCGGCCACCCCTCGAGGGTCAGTCATGGACACAAAACATGGCTCCACGCATACCCACTCTGTCCTCTGCCAAAAATACTCTGACATCAATAGCAACCCATTGGCTTGTCTTTGGACCAGTCACAAGCAATCCATTGATTTGTCTTTGGACTCCAGACCCCAAGCCACATGACCCCTAAAGAGAGATTGTAAACACTCTCAAGGCAACTTCTGAACCTGAGGTATGACCACAAGCACCGTCCCTCAGAACACAGCAAGCCTTACAACTTCTCTGGGGCCCAGGCAGGGGGGAACTTGGAAAATGGTACCAAGACTCCTTGCCTGCCTGGCTGATGCGAATTCCGAGGAACTACAAAAGAGCTTGTGGGCTTGGCTCCACTCCCAAAGAACATCAAGGGGCCTCGCGTGAACCTAAGAGTTCTATCTGTCTGAAATGCTGCTGACGGGGGCGATTCTGCTTGCCCAAACACAGAATCCATTCGTGCACACTTGGGTAGGGTGACTCATGAACTGCAAGTCCAGGTCCCAGCGAAACGAGTTCCCTGAGTCTCCATGTCCCACGTTACTCTATTAAGAGTTGCTTGAATGTTTCCTTTGGCTGGGTTTATTGAAAAGCCCTTTAGAGATGTTCTGCAAGTTTGGTATCATTCTTTCTTTAAAACAGGGAAACCAGTCAATTAGCAAAGGAGAAAAGCATGTATCTCTGCTGTTTACGTTGCACAGTTTCAGAACAAGGTCTTTTTCTGCTGTTAAAGGTCTGAGTCTCTCATGACCCGACATTCCACAAGGTACCTAAATAAACAAGAGTTCAAAAGCAGAAGAGTAAACCAGTTGCTTTTATGGCACCAGAGTGCTCGCTCTCTGAGTAAAAAGTGTACCTGCAGGGGAGTTGGGAGACCTGGTTCCAAGTCTGTCCCTGCCTGATACTGACAAGCAATACGATGACGGCTAAGTCATTTATTTTATTTTTCTAGAGACAGGGGGTCTCACCCTGTTGCCCAGGCTAGAGTGCTGTGGCACAATAAAGCTCACTGCAGCCTCAAACTCCTGGGCTCAAACAATCTTCCACTTCAGCCTCCCAAGTAGCTGGGACTACAGGTGGCCGCTATCACACCTGGTTAATTATTGTATTTTATTGTTTAAGAGATGGGGTCTCAGCAGGTCGAGGCTGCGGTGGCCGGGAGCAGCCACTGCACTGCAGTCTGGGCAACAGAGTGAGACTCCAACTCAAAAAAAAAAAAAAAAAAAAAGAGATGGGGTCTCGCTATATTTCCCGGGCTGAGCAATGAACACCCTCTACTTTTCTTCATCTACAAAATAAAGAGTTGTAATTTATTCTCTAATGTTGCTCTGATTCTAAAAGCATTTGTAGTTATGAGAGTAAATACCATTATAAACAAATATATCTTAACATGTACACCCCCCCCCCCCAAAATACACTAGTGAGAATCCAGCTGAATATTAAAATGTGGGCAGCTCTTGGCTGCCTGTCCTAATAGAGAGAAAGCCAAGTGTGGAAAGGAAATTTTTATCTCAAGTAGAGGTTCTTTCTGCACTTGACCTACCTATTTGAGAATAGGCAATTTTCTGCAAATGGACTAAAATGTCTACACCAGTGATTTCCTGCCTTTTGTGACAGAGCTACTCTGACTACTCATTTAATTTTATAAAATCTCCCCTTTATGTATGGTATATATTTGAAAATTAAAAGGAATAAAATTTTTTGTTTAAAATCTGAAGTAACCCTGGAGATAATAAGCACCACCAGGGATATCTCAAAATCAGACCGGAGAGCCTGGCTGCAGACCCACTTATCCTAAATGGGAGTTCAGAAGGATGCCAGGCTAGGAGACATCCATGGAAGGATCTCGAAATTGTCATTTTCAGCTCAGAGATACATGCCCGGCTTTGGAAAAATTATAACTCTAAGTGTCAGCCCTGAGTAAATTGCTCCTCTGTGTCGCTCTGGTCTAATACCTTGGACTTTAAAACATTCTACTCTATCTTCCCTGCTCAGTCCCACTCTAGGGGGAGTGTGCTAATTCATCTAAAATGAAGCTTAAGCAAGTTAAAAATATATGCTACATTTGTACACCACATTCATTTTATTCTAAGATGTTTTCACACCAAGACTTCTGAGATGTGGACGAGATTTACAAAGGATGAACATTGTTTTATCTTAAACTGATATTAAGCTAACACTGAGTTATGCTCAACAATGTACGAGAAATACTCTGTGTGTACTTGTACATATGAGCATGAATAAAATAAATGTGTCCTAGAAAAAGCTTGGACAAGCTCACATTCACTCCTTATTACTGTTTGTCAGTTACTCTGTCTCTAAGATTACAAAGAAAGAAGCTACAAAATGCTAAATGTCTGGAGAGTAGGGAAATCTCCCTTTCCAAGTGAACCCTAACCCAAGCCCCTGACCTGTAATGTGGGAAACACTCAAGGAGCAGGAATTGTGGTTCTCTAGCCTGTTGATGGGGAAGGCGATGGGTACCAAGGATGCCAAGAACAAATGGTCCAATTGACATGAGAATGGGGTGGAGGAAGCACTCTGACCTGGGGTCCATGTCTTATGATCTACCCTACTTTTTTTGCTATCCAGTTTCTGTACACCACACTGCCAACGATCTCACCACCTCCACTACACAGGGTCCAGCAGCCTGTTTTGTGCATGAACTCCTCAGCCTGAAGCCTTTCAAATTGTTATTGTTACTAAGTAAACAGGCTTTCATATTTCATGAAGCAGTACAAGGTTGCTGGTATACCTCTCTGTTCTGCTGACTGCCTCCTTTTTATGGTTAAGGTGAACACAGTGTTCCAAAAATGTCTACATGTAATACACATGACAGGAAGGTAGCAATATCACAAATGCAAGTGGGTGGAGTAGTGTGCCCTTAACACTTGAGGACATCACATGGATCAGTCTGGATATTATAGGAATCTTGCTCCTCTCTCTTCCCTCTGCTTCTTCAGCTTTTGATTATTCTGCAAAATCAATTATCTCACATTCTTTAGGTATTACCATAAACAGATTTTAAAGATAATGTGAAAAGGTCACATGCTTGCATATACAATATAATATAACTGCCCTAAAGATGGAATTTTAATGAACAGCAGGCTAAACCAATGTGTTCCAAGCAGTTTCTTCAGGAGCCATCATTTCAGAATTTAAAGGCAAAACTCCAAATTTATTCCTATAAAGATCCACCATAGAAATCAGGAAAAATATGTAAAACAAAAAAATGACCATGGATTCACCAGCTCTGGTTAACTATTAATTGTTTGTCTCCAAATATACTTTTCCCAGCAATATAAAATGTATGGTGCAACGGAGGAAATATGGCAGTTTACTTGCAAAACCACTTTTTCAGAAAAGAAACAAAACACAAAATACTTTCCTAAAAGAAGTAATTTTGCAGATGTTGTTTCTAATCTTGTACTACGTGCATTCACATGACCTCTGCAATCATTAACTCTACCCCTGGAGCAGATAAACATCACAAAACTATACGACAGTTTTGGAGAAAGGATGGAGGGCCCTTGAATTGGTCTAGCTATGATCTCTAATTTGCTTAATTATTAGAAAAGGCAGGAGTAAATACAAAAGGGGGCTATTTCGGTCAGGCAATAGCTAATGCCGAGGAGAGAAGGCACATTCATACTTCTCCTGACTTGTTGCCTAATGAGTAGCAATTAATTCATCTTATTGTATTTCCAAATGCCAAAGACACCATTCACATCCAAGAAAAATTTTCAAGGTTTTTTTTTTTTTTAAAACCATTGTTCATTTTTAAATGTACTGAGCTATATTTAGTATTTTTAATTGTCAACAGCATTTCCTTTAACTCTGATGAAGGGTTTAGCATCAAAAAGGACTACAGATGAGGGCTACAGATGAAGAGACTCTTAGGTGTGCCTGGCGAATCTCACCCAGGAAGCCTGGGATTGGGGACAGCTTCATGACTGGTCTGGGTGTTTCTCTGGGAGGTGACAGCAAGGGGCAGGAAGTAGATCTCCTGAGAAGCCAAAGGAACCCATACTGGTACCTGACTCAAATTAAGTTCCAGAGTGAGTACCAGCCCCCACCCTCATCTTCTCTGTTTCCCTCAAATGCACAGATACAATGAGGGCCCTCCTGGAGGGAGACAAGGCAAAGCACCCCAGGGCAGGGAAGTAAACCCTCATCCTTGACCAGCACTCTCTGGGGAGACAGCATGACCTCCTGCATAGAGCCCAGAGAGCCCTGGATCAAATTCAGACTTGTGACTCTGAGCAAGTCACTCAGCTATTCTGAGCCTCTGCTTCCTAATTTACAAATCAGAGATAACAACAGCCATGTTCAGGACTGCTTCGAGCGCTTGGCACAGTGCTTGTGGCCTTGCCATTAGGTAAACTTGCAGTTCATGAAGCCCAGTGATCAACACTCCAGGCTCGATCCTGCCTGGGACCTGAAATGGAATGCTTAGGAATTCTGGTCTTCACTGCACCAACTTTAGGTTCGATGTTATTCTAGGGCATTTTCTAAATTGGAGGCCGATTAACGCAGGGATTTCTCTATGAAGGGATCAAAATGTAGATTGAGGCTGTTTCCGTTGCCCTGGGGAAGAGGGGGGAGAAGGGAGGAGGACGGAGAGAGGAGGGCACGTGACAACACAAAGGGTATCAGGACCACTAACAGGGAAGAAGGGCCAGTTGGAAGCCCAAACTTTACCTGCATACAGCCTACCCATGAAGTTAATCCTCACTTGTACCCTACTCACTATAATGAAATTTAAAGAAGTAAAGATAAAAAAGTATTCATAGGCTATCTTATACTTTGAATAAATAAATTATATCAATTGTGGTTAAAAAAAAAAAAGAAGGAAAAAAAGAAAAGAGAAAATCCAGACCAGGCTCAGCTCACAGAGAAAGATAAACATATCCAATGCTTTGGCACACATCCTAAGTTCTGCATCACTATACTGTTGGTGAGAGGTTCTAACTCCACCACACTGAAGCCTGAGAAATTGTCTCCAATCTTAGATTTTCATTCAGTTATATGGAAAGCAAGGTAATAAAAATATCTTTGAGGAGAAAGGGTACATGCCATGAATGCAGAAGAACTTTCCTGGGAAAGGTTGGGAAATGCCAGGAAAGACTGTGTGTGTCATTTCCCAAACCCTGTGACAAGACCAAGTGTCTTGGTGCCGACACAGACAAAGGAGGCTGTTGCTCAGGCAATCTTTTTTTTTTTTTGAGTTGGAGTCTCACTCTGTCACTCAGACTGGAGTGCAATGGCTGCTCCTGACCACTGCAGCCTCGACCTGCTGGGCTCCAGCGATCCTTCCACTTCAGCCTTCCAAGTAGCTGGAACTACAGGCGTGCCTGGCTAATTTTTGATTTATTGTAGAGATGAGGTCTTGCCAAGTTGCCCAGGCGGGTCTCGAACCCACGGGCTCAGGTAATCCACTCACCTCGGCCTCCCAAAGTGCTGGGATTACAGGCTGAGCCACTGAGCCCAACCTCTCAGGTATTCTTTACATCACATACTGCTTGCTAACAGCCAATGGCCAACTCTTGATGAAGTAGAGTGGCTTGGGGCTCCAGGGAGCACCAAAGGGTGAAGTGAAGCATGTCTGTCTTTCCTGTGGACTGGCCCATTCCTGGATGGACCCAGTGATGATAGAAATATGATTCAGCACTGTGGACTTCAGAAATGCCCCAGTGAAGTTCTTGAACTCACAAGAATTAAATCAACCATTTGAACTTTAAGCTCCCTGCTTATTGGAAGGAACAGCAGATTGGAAAGAATGGCCTGTTCAGAAATCAAATCACAAAGGCCACCAGGGCGAGATGGAAGAAAATGGCCCCGGGGGACCACATGTAGCTCGTAAATTAGTCACCAACGACTGGACATAATCAGAGAGGCTCAGGTCTTTTTCTGCTCTACTGAGATGATGCAATGTCAGCAAGTACAGGCTTTTCTTCCATACACATCCAGAGCCTGACATGAATCTGTCTATGCCTATGATAGGTTCCTGCTGAGGTCAGGCCGGAGTGAAGACTTCCTTTCTTCTTAGTTTGGTCCTGAGTCATGCACTCACCCAAACACACTCAAGAAGTGAACCAGAAGCTACTTCTGTAGCTTAGTCTATCATGGAGATGGCCTATGGTGTGGTGGGAGGTCTGCAGAGTTTGGGTGTGGCTCTCACAAGTCTTGCCTTTTAGCTGCTAATAGGAAAAGCAGGTCTCTGAGCAGAATCTGGACAATCTCTCAGGACAAATGAACGTATAGACAAAGAGACCCATAGCAGAAAACTACATAGGAACTCTAAGTGGTGGGGGCGCCAGGGAGGGGGAGACTGCTTAATGCATGGAGACTACTTTTACATTCCTTCTACAGGCTAGATATTAAATCCCTGGAGCTTAAAAAGACAGTTAATGATTTTTTGATGAATTAATGGTGAGTGAAATAATTCAAAGTAGAAAATGATTTCTAAAGCTGCAAGTAAGTCCTCAAACATGCTGTTGCCTCTCACTACTCAATCAGTAATGCTAAGAAGGAGCTTAACTAGGGGAGAGGGGAAGAGGGAAGACAGTAAGTGGCACAGGTATGGGTGACACTGACGTCGATGCAGATGGGGACATAAGATCCAAGGGTGATCTCTAACTCAGGATCCTTGGAATTCCTAAATGCATATTCCATAGACCTATAAGCCACTTGCACACTGTAACTGCATGGATTCATCTTCCGCTCTGTACCTAGATAGGCCTTGCTACAAAGCTGTGGGTCACCTACCCTTTTAGAGTGGTGGGTCTCGTAGATTTTGCCCAGGCAGGGGCCAAACGCATGGCACTCCCAGCATTGAGAAATGACTCCTTCAAAGCTAAGCTCTTTTTTAGGTCCACAGTTAGTACTGCAGCTTCTCTCTGAGATACTCTGAAGACAAACAACAACACCACGACCCTGAATGTATGTATTTAATTTTCAAAATTCTCATGCTCTGGCCACAAATGCCTCATATTCCCTTATCCATCTTATCAGGTTCTTGAATTGCAGTCTCAATATGCTGACCTCTTCTCTCTCTACACTCCCCATTTCTCTGCTCCTAGTTCAATGTCTCCTCACGTGACTCCTTCTCTACTTTAGCCATCCTCTTTATTTTCTTGTCCTTTGCATCTCTCCCTTACGTTCAAGGTCTGTACCCAACGTCATTCCAAACTACCTCAGTCTACCTCAGCTTAAGCTACTACAAATTACAGTGAAAAAGTTCCAAGTTAGTGCCAATGGCTGTCGCACAAATTCATGGTAGACTGTGGGCAAAAATCCAGGGATAAAAGGACAAGAGAGGGCTTCTATTGGATTTGACTTTCTCGGGGAAATAAGTGTCAAGGAAAGACACTGAGGGGTGGGAGGGAAGGGAGATTGGTTTTGGTTGGGGAAGGAGTGTGGGTAGAGGAAATTAGAAATGGTACAGAATAATGTTCTGCCATTTGATTTCTTTCATTTTTGAGAAAACATAAAAAGAATATGTCATAAAGAAAACATTCATTCCCAGATAGTACAAACGTGAGTACTTACTATATTGTTCTCTGTACTTTTATGTGTTTAAAATTTAGCAACAAAAACTTCATAGTTAATTATGTTGCACACTCCCAGTTAATTACCATTACTTTAAGAGAACCCAACCTTTAATAAGCTAATTTTTAAATGCTGCTAATGAAAATCGTTCTGAAAAGTTCTGGTGTTCTGTACTTCCCAGACTTAATAAGGACAGAACTTAGAAACATGATTTACTCTTTAAAAGCAATGAGGAAGAAGGAGCACAGGGTAGGCAGAGAGGATGAGAGCGAGGAGCCAGCAGATGACTGCTAAGAGTCATGCAGCAGCCCCAGGGGTGTAGACCAGCCTGGCTTGGCTCATGCCTTTCTCACCCACTCTTACAGCAGCCTGGGAATTGGTCTCCCTACCTCCAGCTTGGCCTGCTTCACTATCCTCCAAAACATGGCTGGCGAGATGGTCCCGAAGTATACAAATGAATCACCCCACATACACAAGGCCCACAGACCTGGGCCTCCGTGGGATGGCCCAGAACCTTTCCATTAGGCTCCTCTAGTCTCACCACATGCCTCCAGCTGATGGCATTCTTCATGGTTCCCCAACGCCGTCCAACTGTATGGAAATTCTCTGCCTTCCTCTATGCTCAGCTCTAAGGACATGTCCTCCACGAAGCTTTCTTTAATTTCCCCACTCTCAGGACTTACCATGCTTGTCACTAGGTAGCCTTTGCACTACCCTATTTAATGTCTACTGCAGAGACCCCTAGCTGTGGACAACCCACTGGAAAAATGACAGAAAAGTTTAGTGCGCCTCAAGAACACAGACTCTGCTTATTCAACTGTATTTGCCCAGCATCTCAGAAGGGGCCTAGGACACACTAGGTTCTCAATGAAAAGTTACTGGACTGAATTAAGTAATCATTTCTGCACTTTTCATGTTCATATCTATGTGGAAATCTTAAACTTTCACGAGAACAATTTTTTCTTTACTAAAATTAAAGTCTACATATTTAGGCAGTGCTCTAGGCTACAAACGAGCACTTTGAGAATCACTACGTTTTAGCAGAGGCATAAAGCTGACCTTTAGAACTTAATCTAACAGATTTTTTAGAGTAACTTTTGTAGTCAGAATGACTTCATCTATCACTGTGACATGAAAATGACCACTTTCTCCTCGAGTCTGTTTTAAATCTTTAGAGAAACACAGCTGAACTCAGAAACGACAGAGCTTAGAAACATGAACTTTATTTTTATATTTTTATTTTTTGAGCTGGAGTCTCACTCTGTCGCCCAAGCTGGAGTGCAGTGGCACGTTCACGGCCACCGCAGCCTTGACCTGCTGGGCGCAGGCGATCCTTCCACCTCAGCCTTTCAAGTAGCTGAACTACAGGCGTGCGCTACCACACTCAGCTAATTTTTTTATTTATTGTAGAGATGAGTTCTCGCCAAATTGCTCAGGCTGGTCTCGAACTCGTGAGCTCAGGCAATCCTCACCTCAGTCTCCCAAAGTGCTGGGATTATAGGCGTGAGCCACCATGCCTGGCAGAAACATGAACTTTAAATGGGACACACAGCCTGTCCTGTAAAGTCTCACACTGTCCAGTGTGAGAAGCAATTATCTCCTTTTACCTGTGTCTAAAGCAAAAAAGCAGGTAGTTATTCAAACCTTTTTCAATGAAACAGTCAAAGGGGCCGTCACTAAGGATTCAAGAGAGTGAACTTCAATTGGAAACATGAGTTTTGCTGCTTAAAAAATGCTGGGAAACCACCAGCATTCTTTAGCATTCTGCCACACCCAGGGAAGCAAAGAGTAATTTATCAGCAAGATAGCTCACAAGGAAGCCACAACAGGCAGTGGTCCCGGGTATGGGTAAGCCACTTTCTAGATGCCATGGAAAGACAGGAAAATGCAAGCCTGGCTTCACGGGAGGACCGTGAACTTTTGTCTACCCATTTGAGGCCTGAATTTGTGGAAAAGTGGTGACCAGCCTGGCTGAGGCAGAGCCTGCATGGACAAATCTTGGGATAATCAGCCATCAGCCACCGTCTGCAGGAAGCCTTCCTACATCTTATCGAGCAAAGCACAGCATCTCTTGTAAGCTTGGATACTTCCTGTTACTCCTCCTGCCCAGAAGCCAACCCTATTGTCTTTTGGGATGACCTCAATTTTCTGTAGCGAGTTTATCTCATTAGCTAGCATGGGAGGACAAGGAGATCATGGCTATCAGCCTGACCCTATGATGACCTCAGGAAAGATGTCTGTCCCTGCTTCCTCCAAATGTGCTACCAGACTCCAGAGCTAAAGACACTGTGGATGGAGCAATGAGACCTACCTGTCCTTCAAGACCAACAGACCTGAGCCCATATCCTGGTAATGGCTGGCTAGGAAGGCTAAGATAAAATGTCCATGGGAGGCGTGAAGGCAGCAAAACACCTCCAGCAAGCAGGTGACAACCAGCCACAGAAGTTCCGCAGCCGGGACCATGTCACCTGCAGAGTACAGATGATCCTCACAGTGCCAACCCCAAATTAAGTCCACATTGTGACCAAGGGCTCAAAGTTAAAAGGTGAATGCCAAGTGCAGGGTTGGTAGCAAGGGCTGAATGCCCAGCTCCAAGGACCATGAGGGGTGACAGGTTATACACAGGGTAGGTACAGTGTGCTGGCATGAAGCCTTCTCCTTGAAAACAATCTCCCATCTCCACTAGACAAAACCCCATCTGAAAGGGTAATTGGTTCAGGATTCAAAAAGATCTGAGGTTCAAGTTCTGACTTCACCGCTTTCTAGGTAGGCTTGGTGACTTGTGTCAAGTCAATCACACTCTCTGAACCCCAGTTTCCTTGATACTATGCCTCAAAATCAAAATAGCATAACTCACTTCACGGTAAGCTTCAACAAGAGCACACGCACAAGATGCTCTGCATTACCGTCACTCCTGCATCTCAGTGTCCAAACTCAGAAGTGCTTTCTCCACGAAGTTCACCCCTGGAGTTCCTCCCACACTGTACCTGGCTCTTTCTGCTAACAGTCACCCACCTGGGCCCTTCTAAGTCACATGCCGCTTGCCACGGCCAGTTCCTTGAATAGGCCTGCCAGGATGAGCACCATGTCTGGAACACTCTCCCTGGTACTAGCACATGGACAAACAAAGGACTCCATTTTTCCAAGAATAATATAGTAAGGAAGAAGGGAAGAAACTGTAAGAAGATGGAGGTGGTCCTGGGAGCTTAAATGCTGAGCCAGTTGCTACCCTCCTGCTTCTGTTTCTTTCTCCCCCTTGTGCCTGCCCCAAAGGACAATGGGCCAGGTCTGAAAGTCAGGAGGAAAGTCTTCTTTATTTTTGAAGAACAAACACAAATTCACTGTATTTGTACGTATGGATACATATAAGGCAATAGCAACACTGTTTCTATGGAAGAGCATACTTCAAATCACCAAGTGAGAAAGAGAGTGCTCCTTATAGCCCATGAAGACCCCCTTCTAAACATAAGTGCTTTATTCATCGCTGCTAGGTCTTTTGGTCTTGTGAGTCAAAAGGAAACACACAGACAGTGCAGAAATAGAGCAATTCATCACATGGCAGATGAAAACACAAAATTGATATGTGTCAACTTCTTTGTACATCATTAATTCATTAGCTCAGAGAAACTAGGAACAGAGGCAGAACTTGAGCAAACACTGGGGTAGTTACATCCATATAGAGAGTACTGCACCTTTGGTTAAAAAGCAGGTTCTACGGAGTTATCTTAGTCTTCCAACTGCTCAGCCAGTGCAGCTAAAAGCCAGCCACCATCAGCCACACGTGCGAGCGAGCCAGCATGCTGCCCACTGCAGAGGGCACACCAAATGCTCCTTCCTGATTGCTAGTCCTATTCCACAGCCAGCCTTGTTTGCATAAAAAAAGTTGAAGGACTTTGGGAAGAGTCCCAGTGTTCACCACTCAGTGCTGTGAAATTACACTGGTTTTCAGTTCAGAACAAAGGCACAAATTTAATTAATGTATAGAAAAATAATCAAGACATAATTCAAAAAAGGGCACATGGGAAAGGCAACAATATGGGCTAAAAGTTATTTTTTATTATAAAGCAAACCTCCTCCATGTAAACTGTAATCTTTTGCATTTCTAAAAACAGGGCATTACAGAAAAATAAAAGTCATGCATTTTTTTACTGCAAATTTTAGAAAGGAAAAAAGGAGAGAGAACTTATATTTAGCAAATTATCAAAGCCCCCAATTTTGCTATGAAATATATTTTGAGATTGGAAAATGGGAAACATGGAAAAAAGATTTTGAGTAGATGAAACTGCAAAAATGGGTCTGATCAAGAGCTTTCTCATTTCTAAGACCCATCTCTTATTTTTAAGGTTACTCCTCAAAATTTCTTTTAATAAGAGAACCATTCACTTTTAAAAAAAAAAAAAGTACATATATATATGTATATATTAAGCAAAATGTAAGAAATTTGGCCGAAAATACTGTGTTGGAAGAGACATACATGAAAAAGACAAATTTTTAATAAGTATTCTTGAAAATAAATCAAAATCACAAATTAAAATAATTTCTAAATTTTTGTAAAGTAATTTCAAGACCACTCTGGAAATGACTTTTAAAATAATGTCTGCATCGATCTTGTATCTCTGAACTTTTTTTTTTTTTTAAGCTTTCCCAGCCCAGGGCTGCTTGGTGGACATTTGAAAAAAAAAAAAATCATGTTTCTGTGCTGAAAAGTTATCAAGACCAGCTCTCTGCTGCATTTGCGTTGTTATTGGGAAAACACACACACACGCACACACACACACACACACACACTCATGCATGCACGCGCACGCACACATTGAGTTTAATGTGAGGCTAGTACAGAAACAGAGAGATTAGACACAAAGAAATGTAAACAGCTCTCACATGCAAGGAAACTAGGTTACGAGAATCCCAGCACCAGGCATTCACCAGTCACCATGGAAAACAGGAAGTGAGATGCATAGCAACCACAAGCCAAAAAGCAGAAAAGCGCATACCTTTAGCTTGGAATGAAAATCACGAGATTTCCTTCTGGCAAGAACCTGAATGTGACTAGACACCTGCAGGGTAGGGGAAGGGAGGAAAACAAAGGAAAAGCCTGTAACCATGGAGATGAAAAGCCCCCTACAACTGGGCAAGCCAGACGTACCTTAATGGCGGCTTGAATTTCTCGAACTTTCTTTCTTGCTAAGACCTGTATATGACTAGACACCTACATTGTTCGGGTTTATAAGGGGAAACAAAACAAAACAAAACAAAACAAAAAAGGAAATCAAATATAAAATCGCTACTCCTTGGGAGGGTTTCGGGGTGGGGTGGGAGGGGTGGTTATTTGCATCTCAACAAAGCTCTGCAGTTAGGAATACACAGTCCCAGCCAGACACAAGCCCCCAGCGCCGCTCTAAGCTTTTCATACTGGGTCATCACTGCAGTGACTTGATTCAGGGTGAAAGTTTAGGCTCATCTTCGTTTTCCCACCCAGGAGAAATCACGGGTTCTGGGAAAAACTCATTTAGGGACAGATGAGAGGGGCTTTTCCATTCTAAAATTAAAAAGGTGGGGGGTAGAGGTAAATGAAAATATTTATAGCTTCTCAGTATCAGTAGGGAAAATCCCTTTTTCTCAGTTTAGAAGAGACTTCCATAAATTAGCACATTCTGCACAATCAAAAAGCTGAAGCTGTCGGTTGTATTCTGATCTCATTAAGAGCTCTGGATTCTGTAGCAAATGTTAAAATAATACTGACATGTAAATTAGATCTCAAAGAGAAATGGAAAGACCCAGTTAGCAGAGCTTTTTTTCCCCCCCTTATAAATATCTTTAATCCTTCCACTCTTTTGGGTATTGACTGGGCGCCAAGTGGATTTGCATATTATTACAAAGCGAAATGTGTGAATACAGCCAGCCAGCCATCCTGTTAAAAATCTGGGTTGAAAACCACACGGATATGCTGAACAACAAATTCACATTGGAGAGGTATCACCAACTGCTGCCTAAAAACATCCCCAGGATGCCGGGGTGTGGAAACTTAGCCAAGCCCGGCTTCTGAAACACAATGATTCCACTGGGTAAACAAATTTGCATCTCTTTCAGTGGAACTTGGTTAAATATAGAAGAGTCCCCTAGTGAAGGGGTCACTGGGCAAATAACCAGAGCTCACAGACCAGCAGACAGCTCAGGTCCAGCACTTTCAGTGTAGGAGATTAGATCCGTCATTTCAGAAATTTAGAACCTTCCACTTAAAAGTTCAGCGACTCAGACTGTGTGGTGATTACCTCATCCCAAACTCTCTTGTGACTCTAAAACAGGATTTATGATAATAAAAGATCCTTTTATCTTTAACTTTGTCTTTGAGCTTCAATTATTCAATTATTTTTTTTTTCCAATTTGCTTTTGTACTTTTTTTTTTAAAGTACAGAGAAGCAGAAACTCCCCCCATCCTCTTCACCCCTCCATCTGGCTCCTGCTGTTACTTGTTTTCACCCGAATTTTGTTCGTCTGTGATTCTCTGACTTGATGAGGGCCACTGTCAGGGGGGAGCATCCCCCAACCAGACAATGCTCTGCCTCTGTGCACTGGCAGGAGGCCACTTCCCTTTGTGCTGACTCAGCAGCCAGGCGCCCAGGCTGTGGCACATGTGACATTCCTGGGGGCAAGCCTCCCCCATTATGAACACTCATGAAAACAATTCCTCACTGGGAAGAGAAGTGCAATTCGCTGCTCAGTCTTCACGAGACCACAATTTAGCTTGCCTTTTGGCTTGATTACAGTTTCCAAGGTTCGTGCTGTAGCATTCAGCATAAATCAACATTAAAAAATAATTTTTTTCCTGGTAACAACTCACCCATGAGGGTGTTTTTTTTTCTCTTTCTTTCTCTGTTTTTCGCTAAACAGTCATTTCTCATCCATTCCGGTTCTGCACTGGGTCATGTCAGAGATTTGGGGTGCTTTTCAGATGTATCTGAAAAGATTGGGGAAGGCAGAGCCCTGACAGAGGGCAGACGATTTCTGATTCCGTTCTGCACAGAGGTATTTAAGCTGTAGCTTCATTTTAGTCACAGCAGCTACTGACAAAAAGCCATGGCTTGAGAAGCCACAGTTCCCTGGACGCACATCATTTTTTAGCATTACGTTCAGGCCAGTACTCAAGGCTGCGAACGTCACTTTTCCATTGAAATGATCACTAATATGTAGTCATTCCAGGAGTTTACGATGCACAAAATCCCAAAATTTCATGGCTTACAAGAAGTGCATTCACACCTGCGGCTTCTGCAACGTTGGCAGATGCACATTTTGGGGAAGAAATGCCAGCTTTGAGATATACACAGGAGCAGCTCATAGGCTGTCCTTAGCAGTGACACTTTCCACAGGAGCATAAAAAGAACTCACAAGACCGCATAATACAGGGTCACTGAAATGATGAACAGTGAAAACTGAGCCAATTTAAAACACCTCTAACACTGACGTCCTTACAGGGAACTCAAACTGGGGGCTCCTCGGAGCCAAAGCACAGCCAGCCACTGCAGCCAAAATGCCTCCGTGGGCCATTCGCCGACATGCACCATTTCCAGGTGGGTTATTTTTACCTGCTTTCTGGTCCTCGTCTTCCCTGTCCTGAGTTTGATGTATCTGGCTATTAATTCATTCCTACCTGAAAGGAAGAAGAACAATTTACTATAACAAGGTGGGTTATTTAAAAAAAAAAAAGTTCCTTAAAACTAGAAATAGAATTCACAGTCAAGAATTGTCAAGTTGCAGCTATGAGTTTATTAATGCTAGAAAAATAAAACAGCACAGTTATTTACAAAAATGCATACGAGGAAATATTAAGGTGAAGGGTATTTAATTTTGAACTTAGACCAGCATTTGAGGATAGATATGTATCTTTTTAAAATGTGCCTTTTTGTTTGTTTATATACTTGTACCTAAATGGGTAGGTGATCACTCATATAAGCAACAAAGAAGGATTAGTCTGGGAATAAACAAGTCCAGTTCTGTTCTAGTCTTCTATTTTTCATATTCATATTCATATTTGTTTTTGTTTTTCATCTCACCCACATTCCTACTCACACATGGCTAACTTCAGTTAGATCATTATAGCGACATGAGAATGAATGCTGTGGTCACGGAAGCCCAGTGACAATCAGAAGCTAAGAGTGTGAACACAGATACCCCCTCAACCCCTCCAAGCTTTATAGCCTTTTGGGGGGGAAATGCCTAAAAGTACTAACCAAAATCTTCCATCCCTACCCCACCAAGAGACTGAGACATCTCAGATAACCAGACTTCAAATAACTATAATATAATAGGAAAACATATCCCCAGAAGCTAAGCAGAGAAAGTTATTTCTAAGACATTGAGTGAAATAAAAACAAAATAGGGATTCTTCTAAGCAGGTCGTATATACGACTTCAATTTGCTCTAACACTAGTAACTGAAAACATTTTTGTATAATCTATACAGCAAACAGAAAACTGTTTCATTGCCCTACTTTTGACTAGCTTTATGTCAGCTCTATCCTCGCGAAAACTTGCTTTGGTGGAGAACAAGTTTAAAGTCTGATGCTGTGGCATTCACTCACGCGCTTCTCCAGCCTGAGACTTCGGAGTGAGATCCCACTTCTTCAATGCCCCACTTCCTTGGGGAAGGCCTCTCCTATGCTTCCTTCAGGGAAGGCTTCTCTAGTCACCTGCCTGGGTTCAGGTGCCTTGCTTCTCCACTCCCTGGGCCTCTCTTTCCTAGTCTGTGCCCAAATGGTAACTCCACTCATTACCGCAGTTAGTTGTCACTTTGTGTTTGTTTCTCTTACTTCTTCCCAGACATCCTGGGAAAGAGGGGAAGACCTCTGTCTTGTTCCCCAGTGTCTCCCTAGCAGCCCGCACCCTGCTGGACATAGACAAGGATTGAATGAGGAAATCCCACAGCCTCTGAAGACAGTGACCACATCCCTCAGATCTCCCCTGGTGGAGGAATGACCTGGCAACACTCATGAGGACCAGTGCCAAGATGTCCTTATGGAAATCTTGTCTGAGAATTCCAAAGGCTCTTTCAGCACTGCTTGGCATGTTCCTAGGGTCGTGGCCCTTTCTATCACCTGTCAGAGCTGGGGCTATACAGGACACTGTCACCACTGGAAGGCAAAGGACTCATGAAATCTTGGGGATTAGAAAGTCTTCAGGAGCCTAAGCTAGCATTTCTAGAATTGAGAACAAAGCTGGTCCCTTAGGTATATGACTGTCTTTTAGATGTTAAGGACAGCTTTCATGTCCTCCTAAAGTCATACACAAGCTAAACTGCCGTTGTCTTCTGTTAAGCTTTGGAACACTCCCATACACCATTCTCTGACTATCCTTTGCTTATTTTCCTTTCGGAGCTTGGAGTCCAGAACTGTAGTTGTGCTCCTGCTATGACAGCAGAGTGGACTTACCACCTCCCTCATACAAAATATTCTATCTCTGTTAATGCAGCCTAACCTTGTTTCAGACTTTTAAGGACTACAATAAATTGCCAAAATATGTTAACTAAAACTCCTAGGTCTTCTTCCTATAGGTTATTCCCAGACACATTTCTATTTCAATCTTTTCATGCATAGCTGAGATTTTCAGACTTAAATATATTTCTACTTCATTTTATCCTGTTAGAGGCAGTCTATCATTTTAGCCTGTCAAGATCCTCTTAGATCCTTATTCTGTGACTTGAACCCATATGCTACAGGTAAAGGACCTCTAAATTCAGTTTGGAGAATTGCTTCTCTCAGCATTCTCTTTCAAACTTTTGAGAATGACCAATATCCCCTGTAGTGTCATTGGGTCTACTTCTCCATCTCTCAGATGGTTGTAGAGATTTTGCAATTTGTCTCGAAGGCTCACCGACAGCAGAGCCCAGCTAGGAGTACCTAATTACCAGAAGCCAGACCTAAATGACAATGTCTGCAGACAGCCCAAGCATCCTCCAGCTCAGGGCCTCACTGTGCATCCTGTTCAGGGCTGTCTGAGTGGCCAAAATGAAATAAGATCCAGGGTTCTGTATTATATGCAATTTATCTGAACCTTGTCCAGATGGCAAAAGTGTCTCCTGCCCTCAGACTTGCTTATTTTCTATGAAAACAGACTGAAGAGCTTGATAGATGTGACACAAAACCTATAGAACTAATTTTCAACTTCTTATGGCATTTGGTTACATGAATAGGATTAATATCCAAGACAGCCATGTTTGACTGTATACCCTGTAATCTATACAATGGTACCTCTTGAAATTAAACAATACCAACTCAAGTACAATCATGTGCCACATGACATTTTGGCTAATGACAAACCGCATACACACTGATGGTCCCATGAGATTATATAAAGGCATATTTTACCGTACCTTTTCACTGCTTAGACACACAAATACTTTTTACAGTGTTATAAGAGCATTTAGTATTTAGCACAGTAATAGAAGCAATAGGCTATACTGTATATAGCCTTGGTATATAGTAGGTTACACCCCCTAGGTTTGTGGAAGCATACTCTATGATGTTCTAACAATGACAAAGTCTCCTGGCGATGCTTTTCTCAGAATGTATCCCCATTGTTCAGCAACACATGACTGCACTTTTTTTTTTTTTTTTTGAGTTGGAGTCTCACTCTGTCACCCAGACTGGAGTGCAATGACAGGCTCCCGGCCACCACAGCCTCGACCTGCTGGGCTCCGGTGATCCTTCTAACTTAGCCGAAACTACAGGTATGCACTACCACGCCCGGATAATTTTTGATTTACTGTAGAGATAAGGTTTTGCCAAGTTGCCTGAGTGGGTCTCAAACCCGTGGGCTCAGGCAATCCACTTGCCTCGGCCTCCCAAAGTGCTGGGATTACAGGCTGAGCCACCAAGCCCAGCCTATACTTCTAAAAATTACAATTTCACCAGTCCCTAGGTGAGACTTATATGCTGAGCACTACACTACAACATAATTTCATGGAAAACTTATCTTAATTCTCCTGTCCTGGCTCTTTAGATGAGCAAGATCATCTTTCAAAGGCCTATGATTTCTTTCATCCATGTTTCAAGTCATGAATAGTAATTATTTAATTCTTGTAAATATTAGAATTATAAAATCCTCCTTTAAACAACACTTAGAAAACTAATACATTATCTTCAATGCTCTAATACTGCTTACAAATCTAGTAAGATTTCAACCCTGCCCCAAATCAATTACATCATTGTACATTTAAATTTGGAAACACAGGCTAATCTGTTACCTAGGCCAAAGTATTTTAAATAATTACTTGAAATTCAAATGGATATAAATCCTTTAAATCAAAAGTATTAACACAGCTGGGCTCGGTGGCTCATCCTGTAATCCCGCACTTTGGGAGGCTGAGGTGAGTGGGTTGCCTGAGCCCGCGGGTTCGAGACCCACCTGGGCAACTTGGCGAGACCTCATCTCTATAATAAATCAAAAAAATTAGCCAGGCGTGGTTGTGCACGCCTGTAGTTCCAGCTACTTGGAAGGCTGAGGCAGAAGGATCGCCGGAGCCCAGCAGGTCGAGGCTGCGGTGGCCAGGAGCGGCCACTGCACTCCAGTCTGAGCGACAGAGTGAGACTCCAACTCAAAAAAAAAGTATTAACACTACGGCTTTGATTAGGAAAAGATGTATGCCATTGTAAACAATTTTGGACTATCTTTTTGGCTGTTTTTGGGATGTGTATATATGTTACTGATATCAACTAGGTTCTGACTGGTCTTGTTGGTGACCTTGATTGGACATCTTGGGCTCTATTTATATTTCTTTAGCCCTGCCCTTCAAATGATGTGGATTTGTAGAACCCACAGCCCTGGATTTGAATTATGTCACCAAGGTACAAAATTTCCTAACCAAAGACCAGGAGACAGGGTAGCACCAGTCATCACTGATCAAACTGGAAGCGGGTCTCCAACCTACACAGCAAAGTCTTGTTCCACAGCCATGATTCAAATGGTGGGTATTAGAAACATCAACTCTCAGCTGGGCTCGGTGGCTCAGCCTGGAATCCCACGCTTTGGGAGGCTGAGGTAAGTGGATTGCCTGAGCCTGAGGGTTCGAGACCTGCCTGGGCAACTTGGCAAGACCTCATCTCTACAATAAATCAAAAAATTGGCACGCGCCTGTAGTTCCCTCTATCTGGAAGGCTGAGGCGGAAGGATCGCCAGAGCCCAGCAGGTCGAGGCTGCGGTGACCGGGAGCGGCCACTGCACTCCAGTCTGAGTGACAGAGTGAGACTCCAACTCAAAAAATAAAAAAAAAATTTTTTTTAATTAAAAAAAAATAAATAGAAATATCAACTCTCATTTCTCTAACTCTTCTAACACAAGGACACATTCGCACAGAGTGGTGCTTGACCCAGTAAACCTTACATTACAATAACTTTTAGCTGGGCACAGCGGCTCATGCCTGTAATACCAGCACTTAGGGAGGCTCAGGAGGGACAAATGCTTGAGCTCAGGAGTTCGAGACCAGACTGGGAAGCATAGTGAGACCACATCTCTGCAAAAAAATTTTTAAAATTAGCCGAGTGTGGTGGCGCATGCCTGTAGTCCCAGGGTCGCCTGAGTCCAGGAGGTCAAGACTCAGTGATTGAATCTTGTGTCTTGAGTCTCAGTGCAGTGAGCTGTGATTGTGCTACTGAACTCCAGCCTGAGCAACAGAGTAAGACCCCAACTCAAAAAAATAAAATAAAATAAGTAAAAGTTTTCAACAAAGTTAACTGCTCCCTGCCTAAATGAATCCTGCAGTTATCTGGGGACCATCTCACTTTGTGCCTCCTATCATGTCTGTCCAGTGGCATCAGTGATAGAAAGCATCTCTGCAGCCTAACAATTCCTTTAGAAATGCACACTGTACCACTTCCTTGAGCCTGAAACGTAGCAGCTGCCCTGTTCTTCTCACAGGCTGCAGGCAGCAGCAAAGACAAACATAGCCTGACCTGCCACTTTTATACTGTGATCCTCACCAGGCACTGTAATCTAGTTTTTATTTCACTTTATTTTTCCTTTCTCCCAAATAACATAACACAGAGGAAAATGAGCCCATCATCAGCTTCTCCTACATCCTGGATGGCTGTGAAATTTCCTGCTCACAGGGCACTATAGAGAGAGATTCCAACAGAAAGGCATGGCGTCTGCACTGTACTTGCCTTACCCAGACAGAAGACTGGTTAACTTTGTTGCGGGCTGTGTGCATAATGGGATGTGGCCTCAAGGTCATGTTTGAGGCACAGCAAATGCAGGGTCTGTGGCTGGAAATTGTAGCCCAGAGACACTCAAGCTTTAACAGTGAAAGAGCCACTCCGTAATTGAATGGAGTCAGGGAGCCACAAGGAGAGAAGCAACAAATAGAATGTTCCTTTACCCTGGCCGCAGCCAGTCCTGAGGCAAACTCCCATCCATAGACAGGACTGAATTGCCCTGGGTCTGGGGAAGGGGATTCAGCTAGGGGCGCTGATGAAACCTCTGCTATCCCTGCCCATTTACTAGGAGGGGTCTGTGAGGACTCTCCACTCCCTTTCCATATTAAAAGAAAGAGAATCAGAAAGAAAACTTAAGTTTTTGATTGCTAGACCAAAGCTCTATCAAATAGGCGCCTATGTTATGATCAGAGGGTCTTCACACTCCCCCCGCAACAAATCCCAACTTAGCCCAATAGTACTACTAGACTACTAGGATGTCCGTTAAACCTTGACCTTTGCGCTTGTGGACACAACTGCTCTCATGGCCTGTCTCATCCTTGTCCATTTCTGCATGTCTGGATTCCACTTCTTTCAAATGCCTTGTCCTACATGACCCTTCCAGCTGGTAGACTGCCCCCCCCACCGCCCCAACATCCAGAGCCCTTGACTTGGGCTTCTTTGTCAGTAGCCAGGATCTTTTTCTGCCTTATGTCAAATCAGCACATATCACATAGTCCTTGATCACAAGAACCAGTGACAGATATCGCTTCCCTGCCTCTCCTTTCCAGGAAGCTCAATGTTTGTGGACTGAGTCATCATTCAGGGCAGAAAAGAAGCTTCTACATCCCTACAATCCAGTTTTTGGGATTTGTTTGTTTTCAAACTCAACTGGGCTCAAGCTCCTGGGCTCAAGTAATCCTCTTGCTTCAGTCATCATCCTCCTGACAATGGCGGGGGTGGGGGTGAGGTCTGTGGACTCTACCAGACAAGGTAGTGAAGAGTCTCTATTCACTAACCTGTGAGGAATTAATAATTAGCCATTTCTCCCACACCGATGCCATAGCAACTTTTCCCAGCAATACTAGGAAACAGGAAGGTCAACCGAAGCTGGCCAGTCACCCACTAGTCAGACATGGACTGGGCGCTGATGGCACACGAGCAACATGCTAGATTCATGGTGGTAAAAGATGCCTGGCCAGGTTTGGTGGCTCAGTATGTAATCCCAGCACTCTGAGAGGCCGAGGCGAGTGGATTGTCTGAGACCGCGGGTTCAAGACCCACCCGGGCAGCTTGGTGAGACTTTGATTCTACAATAAATCAAAAATTAGCTGGGTGTGGTAGTGTGCACCTGTAGTTCCGGCTACTTGGAAGGCTGAGGCGGAAGATCGCCAGAGCCCAGGCAGGTCGAAGCTGCGGTGGCCGGGAGCGTGCCAACGCACTCCAGCCTGGGAGACAGAGTGAAACTCCAATTCAAAAAAAAAGAAGCCTGTTGTCTCAAAGGAGTTGACACCTTTTTGGAAGAACTCTCACCCTTGAGATGGAGTCAGATGGCCTCAAGGTGTGGTCTCCCGGGACCCCATGCCTCTCATTCATGGAACACACACACAGCTGCTGTGTTCCGTTTATCTGAATGATTACACAATGGATACCTGCCTCCCACTACGAGCAGCTTGGAAGCCCACAGGAACACAAGGCACAGACTGGGATTTGCTCGTCACTTGATCCCCAGTGCCGAGAAGACAGGAGGTCCTCGGGAAGTGTAGACTGATGGAGTAAATAACTGGATGAGAGGGATAGAGAGGCAGAGAGAAAGAGGGCACACACAACTGAGATCAGGCCTAAAGGAAGGTTCAGGAAAAACAGCATTTGAGCCAGCCCTAGAATGTTGCCAATGAGGAAGTTTAGACACCAGTGTCTCGGCTAATCCCCAATATAAATCATTGACTAGCCATCAGCACCAATGTGGAAAATCACCAGAAAGGCCCGGGCAGCGCGTTCTGGGACCTCATGTTCCCGATCTAAAAGTTTACAGAAAAGACTGATGGCCTTCAGGAGGTGAACAGTGGTAGCTGCTGGAGATAATCTGTGTCTGTTCATCCAGGGACTTTTTTTTAAAAATAAAAACCAGTCTTAGAAGAAATACACAGAAGACAGTTGTGTTAACCCCCTGGTTAGTCAGAATTTACACCCTGCAAAATGTCTGGCCATAACTCAAGCCCCACCTTCTCAGGAGTTTGTATCGGTCAACGGCACTGATAACACGATCAAGTGACAGGCCCATAAAACACCGTGTTCTCCTTCCTCATGGAGGAATAGCTTACAAACTACACATTTGCACTGGATTACAGGGGTCAAAAGAGACGAGTAAGTAAAAATGTCCAAGGCTATATGCAGTGAATATACCACTGCATATAGCCTTGGACATTTTTAGTTGCAATTATTTTTAGGAAAAAACAAATTGGAATGAAGTAATTATTTTTAGCAGAAAAACAAACATGAACAAAGTAAGTTTTTCTAATGGCTCATTCTCTATGAGGCAATATGCCATAAATCACTCATTAACTCTCTGGAGTAGCCTGACCAGCCTTCACACCGTAATGATGCCTCTAGCCGGTCTAGTGTTCCAGCTACCTAAAACACAGCTCTGAGTTTGCCACTCTCCTGCTCCAAGATCTCCCACAACTCCCTCCTGCCCATCGTCTAAAGGAACAAATTGCTTTAATACGGCGTTCTACGTAATACCACCATCTGGTTCCTATTTTTCATGAAAACCACCTTTAATCAATAGTACCACCATCAAAATGCACACCTAGCTTCGGGTTCACTGAATCCATCCTGCCACACTAAGATTTTACTCACAGCAGCAATACCCCTTAAGACCACCAGTCAAAATCTTTCCAGGTACAGTTCAGATGTCACTTAAGACCACCAGTCAAAATCTTTCCAGGTGCAGTTCAGATGTCATCTCCTCCACGACACCTCCACGAAGAGTTCCCCAAACCAATCGTCATGAGTTCCCCAAACCATCGTCATGACTTTCTACACCTCCGTGCCTTTGTGCAACCATCTGCCCTTAAACGTTTCTCTTCTCCTTTGCCTGCAAATGCTTATTCATCCCTGTAAGCCTCAACTGGACCATTTCCTCCCTGACCTCTTCTGAGAGCCATCTAAGCTGAGTCACTCACCTCCTCCTTTGTACCCTCAAGTACAGAGCATGCCCTCCTGCTGCTGCTGCACTGCCTTTGCTAATCTACCGAGACTGTTTGTCTACAGCCCAGAATAATGACTGCTCCATGGTAAGTACCCTTTTTTCTTCTCTGACACTGTTAAGAAGGTGCTCAATAAATGTTTTTTAATTAACAAATGAATGAATGAGCTTGCTTCTTCCATATACAGAAAATCAGAAGAAATGATCTAGAAAGTGATTATGAAAACTGGACATCACTGCCAATATCACCTGAAATCTGTTAGCTCTTTCACAGTTAGAACTCTTTCAGTGAGAGGAGGAACAATTATCCAGATATTCATTTTGGTCTCTCATCTTGGCCCAAGTGTGACCAATGTGCCCTTCTTTGTGTCCTACACCTAAACCCCTGCCACCTCCACAAGCCATAGTCATAGGGACCTTGTCCAAAGAAAGTGAATCTCAACATTAACCCAGGAAAGACTTGTTAATGAAAAACTTTGCTATGAACACTCTGTTTATTTATTAATTATTTGGCCTTGTAGATGTGTGAAATCCATGCATTTGAGGTGCTAACAACTGCTAGGCTCTAATGGAGAATTCTGAATGGTGGCAATGCTGCAGCCTTCTGATTTTTCAACTCCAGATATATGACTGCCTAGATCTTTCTGGGGAAATCAGACTTATTGGCTGTGTGAGCTTGGACAACTTGCTTAACTTTTTTATACCTCTATTTCCTTGCCTGTAAGATGGGAATAATAACACCTACTCTGGAAGGTTGCTGTATGAATTAGCAACAATAAGTGTGATGACTTCGGCACCTTGAGCGACTCTAAAATGGTCCTGCAACTATTATCTAATGTTACTGCACTGGGCTTATACGTCTTCACTGCTTGACCTGATATATAAGATCTTTTTTTTTTTTTTTTTTTGAGTTGGAGTCTCACTCTGTCACCCAGACTGAAGTGCAGTGGCTGCTTCCGGCCACTGCAGCCTCAACCTGCTGGGCTCCGGCGATCCTTCCGCCTCAGCCTTCCAAGTAGCCGAAATTACAGGCATGCACTACCATGCCCAGCTGATTTTTGATTTATTGTAGAGATGAAGTCTCGCTAAGTTGCCCAGGCAGGTCTCAAACCCATGGGCTGAGGTAATCCACTCACCTCAGCCTCCCAAAGCGTGGGACTACAGGCTGAGCCACCGAGCCCGGCCAATATATAAGATCTTAAAGGGGATTTTAAAAACTTTCTGTCCAGGATACTATACCACTTGGCATCTAGTAAAAACCTGCAATGCTTCTACTTTGAATATTATTGAAATTGAAATATCTTTTCCAATCTTTGCATCACCCTCAGTTTTCAAAACAATATGGCCATAAAAAGAGTTTCCGTGCCAGACTCGGTGGCTCAGACTGTAATCCTGCGCTTTGGGAGGCCGAGGTGAGTGAATCTCCTGAGCCTGCGGGTTCAAGATCCACCTGGGCAACCTGGCGAGACCTCATCTCTACAATAAATAATAATAATAATAAATTAGCTGGGCATGGTAGTGCGCACCTGTAGTTCCAGCTACTTGGAAGGCTGAGGCGGAAGGATCACTGGAGCCCAGCAGGTCGAGGCTGCGGTGGCCAGGAGCGTGCCACTGCACTCCAGTCTGGGTGACACAATGAGACTCCAACTCAGAAAAAAAGAGTTTTCAAGTAAAAGAAACTTTATTGGGATATCTTAACATTGAGGGCACCATGCAAGCTACTCGCATGGTGCCCTCAATCTTTTATTTTGAAATAGATTCTTTACTGAATAAAATAGCAAGAATTAGGTTTTTGCTAGAGGCTAAGTGCCAAAATTCTTATAATTTGGACAGATTGTAAAATTATCTCTATGAATAGGCTGGAAGAATTGCATTAAGTAGCATGCCCCTCACCGGATTTCCAGAATTTAGTTTTTAGTGTGAAAGCACAACTATCACTAGAAAAATTAAGTGTCAACTTCTGTAACTACTACAACAATAACTACAAAAAGGTGAATTATGCAAGCATTAAATCAAGAGGACACGCACATGGGATTACCCACTGCTTAGAAAAAATGCTAAAGAAAAAATCTAAATGTCTAGGCACTTAGCAATCGTTTAACAATAATATGGAAACGATGATGATAAAGGGCAACATTTTAAAAACGCACTCAAAGTGAAGAAGTTGAAATACGAATGTGTGGGAGGTACAGCTGGCATGAGACTATAGAAAGCTGAACAGTGACACGCACTGAACATCTACTGTGTGTCGGCGATATGCACTGTGCTCCCAAACTCCAAAATTTAGCCTTTACACTCACCTAATTACCATTTTATAAATACTGAACTCGCTGTTCAAAGAAACTAAGAAACCTGCCCAAGTTTCTAAGCCAGTAAGTGGTAGAGTTGGAATTTGAACCCAGCCTTGTCTTCCAAGCTCATTATTCCTTAACATTAGACCAGGTGGGTGTGGTAGCTCATGCCTGCAATCCTAGCACTTTGGAAGGCTGAGGCAGGAGGATTGTTTGGACCCAGGAGTTTGAGACCAGCCTGGCTGGGCAACATAGCAAGGCCTTGTGTCTATTTAAAAAGTAAACAAAACAAAAAAACCTTAGACCAACTGCTAAGTGTTTAAAGAGAACAAAATCTTAGTGAGCGGGAAGGGTGGCAGAATCCAACCATAAAATAAACCAAACTATATGCATACCACTTTAAAAGTTCTTTCTTCCTTGCCTATAATACAAAATAAGGCCTCAATTCCTCTTTATTGATCCAAGTACTACATAGCCTGACCCCAAGGCATGCCTCTCCCCCATTCAACACAATCCATAGAATATTTTCGACACAAAAGGGATTGTGCTGGGTTCTGGAGGAGATACACGCTCTCTGCCCTCAAGGAGCGTATGGTCTAGGAGGAGAAATGAGACAAGAAGCCAAATAATGGTAATAAAAGAATTATAAGGGAGATAGGAAGAAATGTACTAAAGATCAGTTTGAGATAAAAGTCCAGAGATACTTTCTCCTGTGGCTGCTGTTCTGTCGTTCTCTGGGACATTGACCCAACCTCCCTTGCCATATATGACTTGTCTCAAAACCAGGAGCAGCCAAAGGCAGGCCCGTGTGGGGCCGAC
Organism: Carlito syrichta; assembly: GCF_000164805.1. NCBI lineage: Eukaryota > Metazoa > Chordata > Mammalia > Primates > Tarsiidae > Carlito > Carlito syrichta. The sequence continues at coordinate 241,014 of NW_007249323.1, read as the reverse complement.
ACGAAAGAGAGAGCAGTAGCCTAAGAAACAGGCTTTCCATTTTAGATAATGACGAAGCAGACCAAACAAATCACCTCTTCTGGCTGAGCTTTGGATTCAGGAGAGTAAACCCATTTTCATTTTTCTTGTAAATTTCTAATGACCCAGGTAACACACAAGCACACTCTCCCTGTAAAAAATTGAAATGTTACAAGAACAAACCAGTTTTGTGCCCTTTCTCCTGCCACTCTCTACACACACTTCTCACTGTCCCTAAAAGTCCTTTTCGCTCATGTCATGTTGAATGCCATTCCCTTTGTGTGAAATGACCTGCCACCACAGTCCCACCCAAACCTGCCAAACAATGGTTTCAGAGCTGCCAAGACCCTGCAGCTGGTACACTTCCTCTACTTCCTGGCAGTAGGGCTGAGGCCGCCCTCCTGCTCCTCATACACCAGCAAGCATGTGCTTGCCACACTGCCCTCTGCCTGTGAGTGTTCTTGCTCATATTCCTCGACCAATCACGACCTTCATGAAGGCAGGGTCCCCATCCTGCTCCCATAGTCCCTCATCTTCCCAACTTCTGGCAGTGCATGAAGAAAGCGCTACTGCTTACCTCAGCCCCTCTCTGAAAGAAGTATCTGAAGAAGTGACATCATGGCATCCAGGAGGTGGTGACTGTCTTCTTTGAAGAGACAGGAAGGGAGGGAAGGGAAGTAGCAGGAAGGACTGAGAAAGCACTGTGCTGGCAAGTTGTGTAGACACCAAGGGTGATTAAACATGGTTCCTGCCTTCAAGGAGCTCACAGTCTGAGTGCTCATGGCATGCAGGAATATGCACGAATCTTCCTCTTCCTAAGCTCCCAGAAGTGGAATATGTACCCACAAGGACGGCAACAAAAAATGGAGAGCAGCTGTCTTCCTCTCTAGAAGAATGAAACTAGAACACTTAAAGCCTTTCCTTCTTCTCCATCTCCTCTGTTTTATTTTTATTTTTTATTTTTATTTTTGAGGTGGAGTCTCACTCTGTCACCCAAGCTAGAGTGCAGTGGCATGCTCCGAGCCACCGCAGCCCCGACCTGCTGATCTCCAGCGATCCTTCAGCCTTCCAAGTAGCCAGAAATGCAGGCGCACGCTACCACGCCCAGCTAATTTTTTATTTTATTGTAGAGATGAGGTCTCACCAAGTTGCCCAGGTGGGGCTTGAACTCGCAGGCTCAGGCAATCCTCTCGCTTTGGCCTCCCAAAGTGTTGGGATTACAGGCTGAGTCACCGAGCCCGGCCCATCTTCTCTGTTTTAAATTTGTGTGATCGTCATCAATTTCAGATTTAGCATCCTGCCTCAATCCACCACACCAAGATATAGATAACACTCATCATTTAACTGAGAAAAACAAGTTTTCTAAGAATTATCTCAAATTTTCCATTGGCAGAATAGGTAAGAATAAACTGGATAAATGACAGATACACAAGCTAACTCAGGGGTGTATTCTTGGAAGCCACAACATTTTCTAAAGACAGAAGGAAAATATATAGTCAACATGGCTTCATCTGCAAGCTCATTCACCACACAAAAGTTTGATTTTTTTTTAAAAAGACAGAGCCCAAACTACTTATGTGGCTCTGTCCCTGAATGTTGCTTTGTAAAGATATCTCAGAGTGAAATTATCCAGCAAACGCTTGTGTGGATAGAAGGTTCCACAAGTCAACAACCGCTTAAGCAGTTTAAACCAACAAGCAAGATGCCCTCTATTTAAATGCTATGAGTGAATCTATTTTAAGCCTTTAAAAATCCTTTGGGCAGGTGTTTAAGCTGTGTACAGACCGAGCCTGTGGAGGCTCTGGGGGATGGGGGAGGGCATGCTCTACTCTCCATGCAGGCAACATTTTGTTCAGACAATCTTCCTGCAGCAGGTCATGTGACAAAGGCCAAATAAACAGCATCTGGGGATTTTCAATTACAGACCTTCGCCCAGCATGCCTGCACTGTAATCTCTACCAGATGAGGCTCAGGCCTCCCTATTTTCAATAATTCACACACTGTGTACACATAACATGACAATAAGGGCATTCATGGTGCGGCCTGATTCGCAGATCAAAGCTAGCAAAGGGCCAGCTGTAAGCATGCTCGGCTGCTGGATGATTCGTGCCTTTCACAGGCTTGGAAAGACGCTCCGCGGGACCTGGCAAGCCGGCCTCTTTCCTGTGTGGTATGCTGAGCAAACTCTGAGCATGAGCAGGGCACAGCCCCCTGGGACAGCCAAAGAGGCGACTATTCCATGTGCATTTGGGAGTACTGGGAAAGATTCACATGCCAATCTACTCCGCAAGCTGCCTGTTGGATACAGTTGCCTTGGCAAGACCCATGCAAAGGTTCTCCACCCAAAGGGGCAGGTGGTTTTCAAGACCAAACCTGTTCTAAAAAGATGGTATGGTTTCTGTACTTAATAAACCCTCAGCCAGGTGCTAGAGTTCACAAATCCACGGCTGTGCAGTTCCCACTCAGCCCTCTCTCCCTCTATACACACACACACAGACTCAGACACAAACTACATGGAGGTATATTGTTAATGCCCGTCACAGAGTGTTGGTCTGGGAAATGAAAGAGAATACTCTGTTGTTATTAATGAAATCCTTACAAGTTAACTCAATTAACTCTTGTGTTAGACTAAGGCATTCAGCCACTGTTTTGTGTGTGTGTGTGGGTGTGTACGTGCACATGTTTGCACATGCGTGCAAGGGTGCTTTGAAAGCATGCAGAATTCTCAAGTCCACAATATTCCAAATGCCTCTTGCCCTGCGGAGAGTTGCAACCGGAGGAAATAAGGACACCACTTTCCTCATAGAAAGATTTCATACCCGTCAATCAGGGCAGGAACCGGGAGAAAGCCATAATGGTGACTTCCTCAGAGCCAACACATGCTGCTCACCAGCTGTGGGCTGTGTCCTTACCCCCTTTTCTCGCTCATTCAGAATGGTTTCCTCTTAATCACAATAATCCCAAAAGTGCTAAAACATATCAATCGTTGGGTAAGCCCTGCCTACAAAGGGCCAGCCGGCTGGCTTTTATGGCCTTGTCCAACAGCAGCTGATACTTCATTCAGTGACAAATCCAATTTAGCAGTTACAAGAGGTTTAGCATCCCTGAAAAAATATTGGGGTTGATCTGGCACTCTGAAGTCAGCAAATGCTCCACTGCCATATTGTTGTAGAGATTTTTCTGCTGTCATATTTGGATGTCTATAATCAACTGTCTCGCACTTTCCCCACCCTTGCCCCCAGTGGTCTGATGGTAGTGGTGGCGGCGGTGGTGGTGGTGGCAGCAACAGCAACAATTTAATCCCCAGATAAAACATACAGACAACGGTTGCACGTGGAAACTGACTGAATAATGTGATTTTACCATCACCACCACAAACACAAAAGGGGAAGTAACTGTCTCTACTTTTCAAACAGGAATTTCTATCACGTTGAAAGAAAAAGCAATAAGGTAAAATTGATTTTACTCTAAACTTTGGACTCTAGGTCACCTCTGAAGAGTACAAGAAGACAAGCCAACGTGAAGCTTTTACCCTTGGATTAAAATTTATAATATTAAAAACCATAAAGACATTATGATTAAATTATTTACACTGATATTAAACATTAAAACGTTAACATAAAGAAAAGCTTTAAGTCATGAGGGGCAAAACAAGAAACTGACAGAAAAATTTATTTTTAGTATTTAATATGGGGGGGTTGGCAGGATTGGCAATAGTGGGAATCTGCTAGGGGGGCACACCTCATCAACAAAGGTATCTGCATAATGAACATTTGCATACCTAATCCTGAATTGTAATCCACGTCTTTAAAATAAAAAAATTAAAAGAGAGAAAAAAATATATTTCATATGCATTCTCTACAGATAATTATACAAATTCAAGTCTGTCTAAAAAACAAATCACTTGGATAATTTAGCTATAAAAGGAATTTGCAACCAACCAAAAGTCATCTTTAAGCAACAAGGTAATTTATAAAGTAAAATAAAAGGGAAATGACCTAACAGGAATATGGGTTGATTATTCCTTTAATATCAGGCTTTGTAGTCAATAGTTGGTTATTTATCCCAGCTACAGTTTTAATGATACCAAAAAAGTGACCACAGAAACATCTGGTTTAAAAAAAAAAAAAAAATTCAGCTCCATAAATGAGACGCATGCAATTGTGGCTGGCAAGATATCAACGATGGAATATTCCATACATGGAGTTCTTATTTCATGTGGTTTTAAAACTTTATTCTTTTCTCTGACTTTTTAAAAGCATAAATTGAAAACTAAAACAAAACAACCAACTAAAGCCGGCAGACATGAGAAGACATTGAGCTTTTGTGAATAACAATCCATTAGATTAATATTTTGTCAATGTCACTTGTCACAACAAAAGCAGCAGCATTTATAATTTACTCTAAGACTGGTTTAATTAAAATTCAAAAAACCACGACAAAACTATATTGAATTTCATTTGCCGCATTGTAATTACTTACTTTGTAGCTGACTATAAACAGTATTTTATTACATCCACAAAAATGCATTTAAAAGCTAACCGTGATTCACAGACACTGGAAGAACCGAGGGAACAAGTCCCGTCACTTCTCCTTTGAATAGAGAGCCACTTCACTTCAATGTGAAATAAGAAAATGACGACCAAGAACTTTTTCAATCTGAGAAGATCTATGGATCTGCCTGCATCACCTTTGCTTAGAGCTGGGCTGGGACTCAGAGAACACAGATTTGGCAGAGCTATGTGCTCCCTCCCAAGACCAATAGAAAGGGTCTGACTTGGCTCCAACCCAGCAATGAAACAATAGAGTCTGCCAGGCATGATGGATGACTTAAAGGACTTAAAACCACCATTTGCATCCTCCCAGATAAACAATTAGGTGAAAAAAATTTTTTTTCCCTGGAAGCAACTTCCAATGCTGTTAATCTGCCTGGAAGGGAGAGTTAGTTTAGGGAAACTAGACTTACTTTAAGAACATTTGAAATATTTTCTTAAAGTGTCTCATTGGAGTGGGAAAAAAACAAATCACTCATTTCAGATTTTTTTAAAAAGTTTAGGATGTGAAAAGTTAGGACAGGCTTAATTCATAATCCCTTAAAGCTAGTATCAAAAGGTTTCGATGATGTATTTATTTAATTCATTTTTCCATCCCCTCTCCCTTCATTTTAAATCTATGTAATTCTTAAAGGCAGTATAATAAAAAATTCACTTATTGAACAAGGCAGGCAGGCATAAACATGATTTAAGCATGAAAGAAAGGAAACAGCCTTCAGACATGCTTGCCAGATAAAAATCAGTGATTCTGAGACTGCATACAAGCAATTTTCTGGAGCTCACGAAGACCCAGGAGGGAACGCGTGAGAAACGACAGGGAAATATCTTAAAAGTCACCCTGCATTTCTCCAGAATGAATTTACAGGATGGGGTAAGAGTATCTCCGGAAGTTCACCAAGCCTCCATTAATAAACGAGGCAGCAGTGTGGTTTCCGTGGCAACAGAGACTCCTAAGTCTCCAGCAAGCTTAGTGCATAACTGCCAAAGGTTTCTCCTCCAATCTCAACTTCCTGTTTCCAGGTGCTGACAAAACCAAACATACTTTTAAGCCCAGAGAAACACAGTAAGGATTTTCAAACGGGAGCCTCATAACGCTGGGTTGGTCAGGCGTGATGTGGAAGTATCACAAACCTTCACGGCTCGACCTTGCTGTAGAGGCTGGGAGAATGCTTTTAAAGGGAGTTAAGAGCCCCCTGAGGACACTCAATGAGTTAAATACATTTACTGTAATATTATAATGTGTTATGACAAGCTATATATCATTATAATAGGCTCCCATGATTAACATTAGTCTTTTTTTGTTGTTGTTGCTGCTCTGTGGAAATGATTTGGGGGTTAGGATCAGCTTCATTACCAGAATTCAGCACATGAGGAAAGCTGACTACGTTTCTTTAACATCTGTAACCTTGACGTTTATACTGAGGTCATGATACGTTTCAGAGACCTTCCCAGACTCCTCCACATGAACAGAGAAATATGGAGATGTACAGTCTACAACTCTGCCAGTAACTCTCATCGACTTTACAGAGAGTTATTAATCTTTGTAAGCCTCAGTTTCCTCAAATGTCTAACACCCTATAGCAATACCATAAGTTCTAGCTCAGTTTATATTCCTTCCAAATACATGCAGAGGACACCAGAAAGGGGCTGATGTCCTTTGATTGTCCATCCGCTATTTGCCTCTAAACATCAAAGAAGCTGAGTTTTCCAGGGTATAAACCAAAGTAAGATGGCATGCTTCCCTAAAAAGGCAAGTAGCTGAAAGAAGGACAGGTACCATGACAGAAGTCCAGAGGGGGCACACGGAGGGATTCTTGGAAAAGCCTGACAGAATTCTAAACCAACCCAAAACCAACCTCTCCAAGAACAACATGAAGCTAACATTCGGGGTAGAGTCTCCCTTGGGAAAAAATGATGGAGGAGCATAAGTCCAGTCCATAAGCTAAGACAGCAAACACACTTTTTTTTTTAAGTTGGAGTCTCACTCTGTCGCCCGGATTGGAGTACAGTGGCATAGCCGCCGCAGCCTTGACCTGCTGGGCTCCAGTGATCCTTCCACCTCAGCCTTCCAAGTAGCTGGAGCTACAGGTGCAAGCTACCACACCCGGCTCATTTTTTATTTATGGTAGAGACAGGGTCTCGACAAGTTGCCCAGGCGGGTCTCGAACCTGTAGGCTCAGGCAATCCACTCGCCTCGGCCTCCCAAAGTGCTGGGATACAGGCTGAGCCACCAAGTCCGGCAGCAAACACACATCTTATCCAGCATCCACCCCTCCATCTCAGGAGCTGTGCTCAGAATAGGGAGACTCTAAGGCCAGTGGCTGTGGAACACGGTTATGGGCACAGCTTGGCGGGGACAGCTAAGAAGACCTAAGGAGGGAAATGGCAGCTCTTCTGTACCTGCTGAGTGTACCATCTATCCACTCCAGGGTGTATGGTGGGGGACTCAAAAAACCCCAGAATTTATTTATAAAAAATTGTGTGCTTGTTCTTACATGTTTAAACTTCAGTTATCTTCAAAGTACTCTCCATTTGGTACAATTCACTGATCGAGATGCTTTTTCAAGTGCTCAATACAGTTGTTGAACTCATCAATTTTGATGCCTTGTAGTGCTTCTGCTGTTTTTGGTTTCACCTCTTCAATGTCAGCAAAATGTTTCCCTTTGAAAACTTTTTTCATCCAGGAAAACAAAAAAATAAGTCACTCAGGGCAAGATCAGGCGAATAGGGAGGGTAAGGCACAGGGATCATGCCATTTCTGGTCAAAAGCTGCTGAATAATCAATGTGGTATGGGCAGGTGCGCTTGGAAATCACCCATCATGAAATTGGGCAAATGCGTTGAAAGAATCTCCAAAAAAAAATTCACTCAAGCTGAATGCAGCCTCTCACACCACCACTAGCTGGTACACTGATGCCAATGGGTTCCTGGAACACTTACACAGTGGGGGAAACCTTTACCACAAGGAGCTCATCCTCCAAAAAGATAATTCTAGTTTTTTTTTGGGGGGGGGGTCCCTCTCATATAAGAGATCAGGTAGGAAAAAGGGCAGGGTCACAGCGGCTCTTCAGGATTTTTCTTTTTAGTTCTGTTCCTTCTTTCCCTTTCACCTAGTTTTAAGTCCTTCTCTGCATCCACAAAATAATGCAGCTTCCCACCTGACCCTCAAGCATCCACTACCCATAGCATGTTTTCTTGCCAAAAGGCTCAAGCAGTCAGCAACAATTCCTGACAGCTACAACTGATAACTGGGGAAGAGAAAAAGTCTTCCATTTCAGTTTTCAGACAGGTCTGGCTTGGGCACAAACCAGCTGGAGGACAGGCAGGGTAAATTTCCAGTACAATTCTCCCTGTAAACGCCCAAGTTACTACCAATGGGGAACAATCAAGCATCTACCAGAATTCTGAAAGCTACTGCACATCTAATCCCATTCCACTCACATGATTACCTGTAGGGAGCCACTATTTACATAGCAACTTCCTTAGGAAGTCCAGGTCTTAGTTTTTTCTACTTCAGAGAAAAACTAGACATTTCTGCTGTCAATGGGGTCCCTCCACCCCTGAGAGAAGATCTTCAGAGAACTGGGTATACCTATTGACAAAGACAACATTTCCAAGTTGCATGAAGAAATCACACCTGAAGCCTAGACCTAGGCATCAGGGACCAAGAAATGACCATTCATTTCATGAAAATGAAAATAAGTAAAAGTTCATTGAGAAAGACTATTATGTAGAAACAATCATCCCTAGCATATGAATTCTGATTGACCTTTCTCTACAACATTTAATTACAGACGGCTGTAAAATATTTACCAGCACACCAATGGCTATAGCCCCTTCTAGTCATTGCTTCTAAAAATTTCACCAACAGGGAGTCAGGTTCCAGCAGATGTCAACTGAGTATCCAAAGATCACTTACTCACCAGTGAGTGCTTTAAGGGTGAGCCAACCATCTCTTATAAGCTACAAAACCAGTCGGGCTCGGTGGCTCAGCCTATAATCCCGCGCCTTGGGAGGCTGAGGTGAGTGGATTGCCTGAGCCCATGGGTTCGAGACCTGCCTGGGCAACGTGGTGAGACCTCATCTCTGTAATAAATCAGAAAATTAGCCAGGTGTGGTAGCACACGCCTGTAGTTCCAGTTACTTGGAAGGCTGAGGTGGAAGGATCGCCGGAGCCCAGCAGGTCTAGGCTGTGGTGGCTGGGAGCGGCTACTGCACTCCAGTCTGGGCAACAGAGTAAGACTCCAACTCAAAAAACAAACATACAAACAAACAAAACACAATAGAAATAATTTGTTGACTGGGCTCAGTGGCTCAGCCTGTAATCCCAGCACTTTGGGAGACTGAGGTAACTGGATTGCCTGAGACTGCGAGTTCGAGAGCAGCCCACACAACTTGACAAGACCTCGTCTCTACAATAAATCAAAAAAATTAGTAAGGCATGGGAGCACGCTCCTGTAGTTCCAGCTACTTGGAAGGCTGAGGTGGAAGGATCGCCAGAGCCCAGCATGTCGAGGCTGTGGTGGCCGTGAGTGTGTCATGGCACTTCGGCCTGGGTGACGGAGTGAGACTTCAAATCAAAAGAAAAAAAAAAAAAGAAATTTGCTTACTCACATAAACAAATTTGTTTCTTAATTGTTATATTGTTTTTTAAAATGTGAAAAAACAGTCAGGTTCGGTGGCTCAGCCTGTGATCCCACACCTTTGGGAGGCTGAGGTGAGTAGATTGCCTGAGCCCGCAAGTTCGAGACCAACCTGGGCAACTTGGTGAGACCTCATCTCTACAATAAATCAAAAAATTATTAGCCGAACATGGTAGCGCGCACCTGTAGTTCCAACTCCTTGGAAGGCTGAGGCGGAAGGATCGCCGGAGCCCAGCAGGTCTAGGCTGTGGTGGCTGGGAGCGGCCACTGCACTCCAGTCTGGGCAACAGAGTAAGACTCCAACTCAAAAAACAAACAAACAAACAAACAAAAATAAGCTACAAAACCCACCATCCCAGATGGCTTCTTCTTCTGATCCTCATCATTCATTCCATTTCATTCCTCACACAATCATTCCACTATATAGAAATCCATCTCTCAAACCCACCCACTTTCTATCCTCCCTGCCCGGGCCTTGGCCTTGGCCCTCACAATTTCTTTCTGGTCTTTTTTGAAGCAGCCTCAGAACTGCTTTCTTTATCTTGCCTCCCCTCCCCCAGGCTACAACCAGAGGTATCTTCCTTCTTTTTTTTTTTTGAGTTGGAGTTTTACTCAGTCACCCAGACTGGAGTGCAATGGCCGCTCCCGGCCACCTCAGCCTCGACCCACTGGGCTTCGGCAATCCTTCCGCCCCAGCCTTCCGAGTAGCCGGAATTACAGGCGCACGCTACCACACCTGGCTGATTTTTGATTTATTGTAGAGATGAGGTCTCACCAAGTTGCCCAGGCGAGTCTAGAACCCCCGGGCTCAGGCAATCCACTCACCTCAGCCTCCCAAGGCGCGGGATTACAGGCTGAGCCACCAAGCCCAGCCAGAGGTATTTTCTTAAACTAACAAGTCTTATATCATAGTATCTTCGATGCCAGCTTTCTAGCATGTAGTCCCCTACACCCTAGAATGCCAACTCTTGTTGTTGCTTGCAAACTTCTCTTCATCTTTCAATACCCCAAATGAAATACAGCCTTCCATGACCTGCAGCTGGTGATTATCCTGCTCTCATTAACCCACCATGGTCTGTCATCATCTGTTTCTAAGACTACCTTCTCTATTAGTCCTTGAGGCACAACACAGTAGGAGCTTTATTCTATAATTTCTGTATCCCCAGGCCCTGGACATGGCCTACCATATAGGACATGATCAATAATGGTTTCCTGAAGCAATGGATTAGAAATATGTACAGTGGATACAATACTTGTGTCTGAAGCATATGAGCTTTAAAAAAATTTTTTAATAAGTCAAAAAATATTATTTGGAAAAAAAAATTGTTTGGAAATTTTCCCAAGTCTCATGAAAAACAATGCTCAGAGTTCTTTCTAAGTTGCTTGTGAGGTGATATGTTTTCTGTCAAAAAAAATTAGAAGCCCATTTCCCAGTTTGAGCCACACAGATTTTCTGTTGAGAAAACCTTTTATGCCATGTGTGTGGTTTCTCAACTACCCAAGCCTCCTAATTATAAAATATCAGCACCCTAAAACCAACAAGCAAACAATGAAAATATTTGTAACTGCACTGCCTAGGCTGAGACAAACTCTGTTAGAGCCTTTAATTTTTAGAAATGTTTGGCTTTAAGACATTTTAGGAATAATTTCATTTAACAATTTCAATTTTGCAGATGGGAAAATTAAAGCAAAAATAATTCAAAAGACATCCCATGGGAACAACACTCATAAGTTTACTGGATTTGCCTGACTCTGAGGCAGTACTCACTTAGAAACAATCTATAATAAACCTTTGTTTGACATGTACTTTTTACTTAAAATGTTAAAATTTATCTTTTTTTTTTGTTGTTGGCATAAGGACAAACTTTATTGAGGCCCTCAGCCCAAAATTTATCTTTAAAGTGCACCTCATCATTAACATTTAGTAAGCACATAACGTGTTCTTAGCTTTGCTGCCAACAGGATTTAAACCCAGAATTCTTCTTAATTAGTGGAAACTAATCCGGATACAGTTGCAATTATGTCCCAGAGTCTATTCTGATCACAATTATACAATCAAAAAGTAAAGGTTGGTTTCCCCTGCTTAAAGCATCAGGGGCCCAGGGATATTCTTAGGGCCCTTCCAACATCATCCATGTTCAACATTCAGTATGACCCAGGGACAATACAGTGCTCCAATGCTCAGCCCTGAGCAGAGGAATCCTGTTTGCCACACATTCCTCCCAAATGTATTAAAAGTTTCACAAAAGGAAGTCCCATATGAACAAAGAACCCAGAACTTCTGTTACTAGGATTCATAGGAATATGTTGTATGTCATGAAGTGACAGTATTGTTTTGAAAATCTCAGAGATTCAAAAAACGCCTCTGAGAAGAGATAAACAAAATATCTTTTCTTATAACTAGCTTGATGATAAAACAGAGGCAAAAAGAGGTGAAAAATGATTGATGCTGAGCAAATCCACGGTGTGTCCTCAAACTTGAAAGGTGACAGACCCTGTCAGTTTGAGTGCCAGCTTTACCCCACAAAGAATTGCCTACCAGGGTGGCCATGGCACACACCTCCTGTGCCTTCCCCCATGGGCACCTCTGACGTTATACTGCAGGAAGCATTCTAGTCCTCTGTCCATAATGTTAACCTGAAGCTTGCCAATCCTCTCTCCAAACATACCACTTCCCTGAATTCTCTATGGATTTTTTTTTATACACAAAGGTGAGTGAATCATTTAAATTTCAGCTGGAAAGATACACAGAATACAAAATCTGAAATGTTACCATGCAATCCTGTGTCCTAAAAATCCTAATTTCTAGTCACCTCTACATTGAGGCATTTAGGAAAATATTAGATATACCTACGTTTATCCTTTATATATATATATTTTTTTTGAGTTGGAGTCTTATTACTCTGTCACCTAGGCTGAAGTGCAGTGGCATGCTCACAGTTCACTACAGCCTCAACTTCCTGGGCTCAGGCTATCTTTATGCATCAGACGCCTAAGTAGCTGGGACTGCAGGTGTGTACCGCCATGCCTGGTTAATCTTTTTTAAACAAATTTTTTGTAGAGATGAGGTCTCACTATGTTGCCTAGGGTTCAACTAGGCTCGGGCAATCCTCCTGCCTCAGCCTTCCAAAATGCTGAGCCATGAGCCACCACACCTGGCCCTTTCCTTTATAATTGTAAGCTTCCTTTCTAGCTCCCTTCAGCTTTCTTCTTTGCATACAGAAGGACCTAAATGTCTCATGTATCCTTACCTAAAGACTACCCCAGGATCATTTCCATGGCTGGAATGTCTGCTCGGTTCTTCACATCCTTCTTCACAAGCTGCAGAAGGCTGCACAATATCAGGGCCAATAACAAAATGACTCGACTGGATACTTCTATAAACATACACATACATGGCTGAGTGTGGTGGCTCACACCTGTAATCTCAGGACTTTGGGAGGCCAAGACAAGAGGACTGCCTGAGCCATGAGTTCGAGACCAGCCTGGACAACACTGGCGAAACCTCGCCTCTATAATAAACCAAAAAAATAAGCCAGGGGTGGTGACACATGCCTGTAGTCCCGCTACTTGGAAGACTGAGGGCCGGGCTCTGTGGCTCAGCCTGTTATCCCAGCACTTTGGGAGGCCGAGGTGAGTGGATTGCCTGAGCCCATGGGTTTGAGACTCGCCCAGGCAACTTGGTGAGACCTCATCTCTACAATAAATCAAAAAATTAGTTGGGTGTGGTAGCGCGCGCCTGTAATTCCAGCTACTTGGAGGGCTGAGGCGGAAGGATCGCCGGAGCCCAGCAGGTGGAGGCTGCGGTGGCTGGGAGCATGCCCCTGTCTGATTTTTGATTTATTGTAGAGATGAAGTCTCGCTGCCCAGGTGGGTCTTGAACCCGCTGGCTCAGGCAATTCACTCACCTCAGCCTCCTAAAGGCGTGGGATTACAGGCTGAGACACCGAGCCCGGCTCATTTTTTTTATTTATTGTAGTGATGAGATCTTGCCAAGTTGTCCAGGCTGTTCTTGAACCCGTGGGCGCAGGTAATCTCCTCCCAAAGTGCTGGGATTACAGGCTTGAGCCACCGCGCCTGGCCTAAAGTGGAATCATGATGCAAATACTCCCTCAGTCAAACTGAAACAGGCCCATACTCCTCTCATATTCATCACAGCCAGTTCAATGAGGGGGGAGAGGGTGTTCATTTCCCTGAAACTTTTTGTTTTCCTCAAGGTGCCACTATACCAAGAGAAAGTCAGAGGACATGGAAGGTTAGTTCACAAAAGAACAACCACAAATGATTTGATAACATCCTCACATGCAGTCAACCAAAACAATGAAAAACAATAAAACACCCATTACCCATTGTTGCCTATAATAATCTTGTGTTCCCAAGAGCATGTACTGCCATGGGAGCTATATATTGATTCAATCCTTTTGGAGAACAAGTTGATTATATGTATCAGAAGTCTTAAGCATAACCTTTGCCCCCAAGGCAATTTAGGGATATAATCTCAAATCCAGGAGGAATGTTCCTTAGAGACGTTTGCTGCACTTATCTTCGTGCAAAACAAAGAAAGAGAAACAAACTAAACAACTAAAAACAAGAATTTGTTAAAGAAACCACCTCTGAGTAGAATATGAAACAGGCTTTAAAAATTACAGTTAACAGAAAAGGTTTAAGCGAAGAAAGCAAGGTGAAACATGCAGACAGGCTGATCACAACTTTGTAAAATAAAAATAAAGTCGCATAAAGGAAATACATCAAAATGCTGACAGTGGCTGTCTCCAGGTGAGAAGTGCGTGGGTAGGCTTTTCCTCTTCTTTATCCTCCTACACTTTGTTGGGGGACATCTGTCTCACCTCTGCTTCCCCTGCTAACACACTGCCTGCAGGGACAGCACCCGTGGGTGTGGACGAGAGAGAGGACAGACGAAAAAGCCAATCAGAGGAGTGCAGGTGTATGGGGAGAAGGACACAAGGCCCCACCATAGAGGGCAACAATCCCATTTCATAACCCTGACCCTCCACAGGTCAAAGGCAATGGCATTTCATCCCATTCTCTCTCACCTCAAACACCTCTCACAAATCCCAAGAACAAAGTACCACTAAGTTCTAATGGAGGTAATACATCAAGGTTACGTGCAATTCATGTACATACATCAAAATCAAGACCTTAAAAAAAAGCAAGATATTCCTCTTTTTTAAATATATTTTATTTTAAAGATGTAGGGTACAATTCAGGCTTAGGTATACAAGTGGGCATCATACAGGTAAAGTTTGGGGCTCCCTTTGGTCTCCACTATGCCTGGTTTGAGATCAGGTATCCTTATTGATGTTGTGTATCCCTCCCCACTGCCCACCCCAGCACTATCCTGCTACTGCCAGTCTCTCTTACAGTATTATGGTAAATGTTCAGGGTCTGCTTATGAGCGAAAACATGTAGTGCTCTGTAAGTCTGCCCCACCCATGCCAATGACTATTAATGTGCTAAGGACTGAATTCTTACATTGAAGCCCACACCTCTGGTGTGGCTGCATTTGGAGATAAGGCCTTTAAGGAAGTAATTAAGGTTAAATGAGGTCATAGGGTAGGGCCCTAATTCAATATGACTGGTGTCCTTATAAGATGACCATATGCACTGGCTCACACCTGTAATCCCAACGCTTTGGAAGGTAGAGGCAGGAGAATGTCACTTGAGCCCAGGAGTTCAGGACTGCAGTGAGCTATTATCATACCACTCTACACTTCAGCCTGGGAGACAGAATGAGACCCTGTCTCTAAATAAAATTAAAAGAATAAAAACAATTTTTAAAAAGAAGAGGAAGAGACCCTAGAAATGCATGACCACAGAGGAAAGGCCATGTGAGGACACAGCCAGAAGGTGGTCATCTGCAAGCCAAGAAGAGAGGCTCCAGGAGTAGCCAAACCTGCTTATACCTTGATCTCTTGAACTTCCAGCCTCCAGAATTATGAGAAAATAACTCTCTGTTGCTTAAGCCTCACAGTCCTACCCGACTGATATGGCATATTGGTAGCTTCCAAAGAGACTCTAACCTCATTGAGGGCAGAAGCCAACACTGCTCTGTTCACTACCGAGGATCCAGGGCCTGATACAGAGTAGGGGCTCAATAAAAAAATAACAAAAAGGCTTTTTTTGAGGGTTTGCAGAAATCAGAAATGACTTTAGGCACACAGCCCAAGCCTATGATGGGAGTGGCGACTTTTCATATTAACAGCCAAGTGGGCAAAGCACTTGGAATGAGGGTAACCAATCGTATTGGTCCCTTTTACTCTAAACAGATTTTAAAATATGCTTGCAGTATTAACATCTTAGACATTAAAAATAGTTAATTCCAAGATAATTATGGATGGAGAGTCCATTAATTAAGTTGTTTGCCTTTATGCACTAGGGTATATATGAGTGTGCTGGGCTGGGAAAAAGTCACTGTGGGATGTGCAGCATTAATTAGCTTGTGCTTAATGCTGAATACTAAAAAAGCACAGGTGAAGGCTGAGTTAGTTGTATTTAGGGAAACTCTGCATTTCATCATACGACACTTTTCAAAGGTGATCTTTGCCAAAGAAAAAATAGAACCACTTTTTCTTCTTATAACAGATGGACTCTCCACCTTTTATCCCACTAAGTCAATGATGTGGGAAAGGTTCATTAAAATCAACTTTAAGGCAGAGAAACCAGTCAGGGGAATGCCCAGTATACTAATTAATGGGTAGTTTTCCAGAAACTGAAGTCAGACATTGAAATGCGACATAAAGATGAGTAAATTCTGGGCTGAGTGCAGTAGCTCACACCTGTAATCCCAACACTCAGGGACACTGAGGTGAGAGGATTGCTTGAGTCCAGGAGTTTGAGATCAGCCTGGGCAACACAGCGAGACTTTGTCTTTACACAAAGACAAAAAATAAAATAAAATAAAGTTAGTTGGGCATGGTGACACATGCTTGTTGTCCTAGCTATTCAGAAGGCTGAGATGGAAGGATCACCTGAGTCCAAGAGGTTGAGGCTGCAGTGAGCCGTGATCATGCATCTGCATTCCAGTCTGGGTGACAAAGTGAGATCCCGACTCCAAAAAAAAAAAAAAAAAAAAAAAAAAGTGAGTGACTTCTGGAGATGGAAGGTACACAGCAAGGTGACTACAGTCAGCAATACTGTACTGTATACTTGAAATTTGTCAAGAGGGGAGATCTTACGCATTTTAACCATACCACCAAAGAAAAGTGTTAACTTTGTGAGATGGTGGATACGATAACTAGTCAATCGTGATTATTTCACAATGTATACACATATCAAAACATCAAGTTGCATAACTTAAGTATATACAACTTCTATTTGTCAACAATACTGGGCGGCCAGGGGTAAGGGTGTAAGGGGATGTGAGGAAGAAGGTGGTAGAAACTTCCCCTGAAAAGACAATGGGTAGAGTTAGATTTCCAGCTAGTCTACAAAATCTTGGTGAGCTGGTAAATATAAGACCAGCCCACAGAGATCTGCTCAATTCATAAGAGCAAGACCACAATCGGTGACTACCTTGGTTCTGAGGCACTGAAGGGAAGAGGGAGACCTGTTCACTTTTCCCTCACTCTAATAAGAGGAAAACGTTTTCTCCTACCATTTTCTTCCTCCTGGCTTGACTTCCTTCCCAAACCCTATTACAGCTTTAGCCAAGTCCCAGATGCCCTATTCCTAAAGTTGGCTAGGTGCCAAAATTACTACACCCTCTCTCTGCTCCAAGTTGACTTCCATGTTCTTAAGATAAGGACTCCAGTTTGGGATCAAGAGGAAGTGATCTAACAGAACTCATTCACACTACACTCAGGGACCCCTTTAACTCATCATCACAGGTAGGGTGACCTTTTAAAATAAGTTTTTTTTCTTTTAAAAAAATGTTTCATTTTGTTTTAAATGGACAATGATTGTATTTATTTGTAGGCTGCAGTGTGATATTACACCAAAGAATCATTAATCAGGCTAGTTAGCATACCTATCACCTCACATGCTTCTCATTTCTTTGTGGTGAGCGCATTTAAAACCTACTCTTTTAGAAATTTTGAGATATACAATACATCATTATTAACTATAGTTACTACGGTGAGCAATAGACCATTAAAACTTATTCTGTCTAACTGAAACTTTGATCTTTTGACTAAGATCTCTCCTTTCTCCACCCAACCCCCAAAAGAAGACTATGACTGCTTTCAAATAAAACTCCAAAAAGCAGCATTAAGACATTCAGAGTCTCTGATTTTGCCTCTTTGAGTAGAGGCTCTTCCCTCCATTTCTCAACTTGTAGATTACGGAAGAACAGAACATTCTTCTAAGGCAGTCTTAAGTTAAGGTTCATTTGTATATATTTCACCATTTAAAAATTTCATTGCCATATAAACTTGTTCTCCCAGAAACATAAAACTACTCTGCAAGTATAAATTTTAGACCTACATTGGGTAATAAACTATTGGCATCACCAATAATCTACACCAAACCAATGGAAATCTAATTCTATCACAATGGCAGATCTGCTGATTTTCAGTTTAAAACAAAATAAGGTTTGGTATCAGTGCATTCGCTCCCACTCTGAAATTTCCTGAGCTATAAAAAGAAGCTCTGAATCCCATGGAACTGGCATTTAATATCACAGAGACACTTGGAAGGCTGAGGCGGAAGGATCGCTGGAGCCCAGCGGGTCGAGGCTGTGGTGGCCGGGAGCGGCCACTGCACTCCAGTCTAGGCAACAGAGTGAGACTCCAACTCAAAAAAAAAAAAAATCACAGAGATAAGGATAGCCTTGTGCAACTAGGGACAACATAAAAATCACAAAACGCCAAAGCATTTTCTCTACATATACAGTTTTGTTTACCTCTGCTTTTCTGAACTCTCAGAAGGGTCAAAACTTATTATTAATTGGTAATAAGTATCATTTATCAAATGCCTATTGTATACCACCAGGCACTAGGCAAAAACCCTTCCCACACATCTCTCTTCACCATCACAATGGTTGCCAGGAACTGTTATGATTTCCATTTTACAGATGAGGAAACTGAGCCTTATACTAGTTAAGGAGCTTACTCAAAGTACACATCTAATAAATGGCAGGATTGGAATTTCAGCCCAGGTCTGTCAGTTTACACTGCCCCTAAAAGGAGATCGTGTCAGATGTTCACAAATCCAAAGCTTCCATGCATATCTATTACAGCCACTGTCCAGCCTACATGACAAATGATTATAAAAGGATGAACAGTCTAAGTAAATCAAACAACACTAGAAAATCTATTCGGCATAACTTATACCTCACCCTTCCCTCTCCAAATGTCAACTGAGTAATTTATCTTCCACACCTCAAATGGTTTGTGTTTACACCAAATTGTAATTATTCCCCAAGGCTGGTTGCCAGCCACTAATTCACACTGGATATAGTACGTATTGCGTGACATCTAGTTTGATCCAAGTCATCTTTCTTAGGTTCAAATTTTAAATTCTCATCCCTCAAGATGTAACTATTGCAACTAATTCAATAAACATTTATTAAGTCCTTACATAATTATATATGTTAAGCATAGAGACACAGCCTTTTCCCAAATCAAGCTCAAAATCTAGTTGGGGAAACAAGCAACCAAATGTGTACCCACAAGGAAGGGGCAGCTATTTTGGTGAGAGAAATCCAGGAAGCACCTTAGGGGTTCTTGAAGAATGAGTGGGAATTTATAAAAAGGCTTAATGGAGGAAAGAGCATATTAAGTATAAAATTAGGACAGAATAGTACTATAACTTGGAAATACTGAGTAATTACTGTGCCTAAGTGGAAAGAGGAAATAAACAGGGAAGGCAGGTTGTAAAAATTCTTATATATGCAAAACTCTATCCTGTAGAAAAAAAGGGAGCCAATGCTCTCTTCAGTAGCATGGTGACAGGAGTCAGTGTAAATTTCAGGAAGATGAGACAACAGACCCAAACATTCTGGTTCTCTCTCCAAATAGGAGGCAAGACCAATTCCACATTTCATATTTCAGTTTGTTAGATTACTAATGACAAATGCCACAAAGATCTGCTTACAGTTCTCCTTTTTCATCATCTCAGGTCAGGTAAGCACTCTCCTGCTTTGCATACAGTAGATCCAAGTTGTACCCTGTATTGAACCATTTTAGCACAAGAAGGACAGGCAGAGAGCAGACCTACATTTCAGCACATCTCTGCTGACTGCAACGCAATGTTCATTATTAAGATGATCTGAATTCCCTCCAAATATTTTTTTTTCAATTCATTGATAAAGCCTTGATTAAAAATACAGACATTTTGTCATCCTTACTACATTTACCTCATCTCAAAACTCTCCTGACTGGGTGAAAGCTAATGCTGCCTTCTCTGTCTGGTCAATTATTGCATAGACACAAGGGACCAATTAATGCCATCCATAAAAGCCTGAATCATTCTGTCAATTAACGAGAACTAACTATGTCATCAGATATATTACTGGTGAGCAAGTCTATTTGGTTGCAATATGTCTTGAAGGAGAGCAGTATCAAATGAATCACAATTGACTTGGACAACTGCTAGCATAATTTCGGAAGATGAAAAGACAGATGTGGTAGTTATTAGTGGTCCCCTGAGGAATTACAGCCAAGCAATTGTAATGTGCTAAGACTGCACTAGCAGGTGCCTGCAGTACAAATCAGACAGAGGGTTAAATCAATATTTTCAATTTCTTAGGATCAATCTGGTGTTTGAACGAGATGGAAACTTGTTAGCAATTGGCAGGATGTGTAAATGAAAAGTCAAACTTCTTATTATTTGTTAAAAAGGAATGAGCGTACTGCATCATGCCCTTGGCACGAGGTAATGCTTTCATGATCCAGTAGCTGGGGCATTCACTGAGAATCAAGCGGTTCTTAAATTTTAATAGAGTGCAAAAGGTTAGCTTTATAAAGGTTGAACATCCAAGATCTTTAAAAATGATTGAAGTGTCAATAGGAAAGTTTTGAGCTGTGACAACAGTATAGTTATTAATGATTAGTGCAAGAGGCAGAAGGAAACCTTGAACTCAATGGAAAGAGGAGAAAAATAAGGTCTTGCCAAGAATGTATAGATTAAACACAGCCTTGGGAACATGACTACTTTTTCTTGTTTTATTAAGAAATAGTCTGGCTTTGAGGAAGATTTACCAAAAACTTTGATTCCCCTCTACCTCACCAATCTTCTATACTATATTTATAACCTTCACTGAATGTCTAGACTAATTGAACAACTATCTCTGATTAATTTGGGTTTAAAATTGTAAACAAACAAAACTTGCAACCTACTATACTTTGTGTGTACACAGTATTCAGTTTAATCACTGGGGGGGCAGTTTAATCACTGATTGGAAGGAGACAGAGAGATATGGTGTGAGTCTGGGATCTGTGTCTTCTGACCACATTAGGATCAGCTATCCCACAGTGGTGAAACTGGGGTGTGTGTGTGTGTGTGTGTGTGTGTATGTGTGTGTGTGTGTGTGTGTGTGTATGGAGAGAGCCAGATTTCCTAACTCTTACACCTGTTGCAAGCAGCCTGGCATATTAATTAGAAGTGAAAATGTTAACACAGGTACCTGCATAATGAACATTTGTATACCTAACCCTGAACTGCACCCCACATATTTAAAATAAAAACATTTTTTAAAAAGGAAGTAAAAATATTTCTGCTTTACATCCAATTTTTTAAAAAATGAAATAATAAGTAAATGCATAACTATGCAATATGAAACTTAAGGCCAATATAAGTATTTACAAACTGAGACTACAATATTTTCCTTTTGCTTAAAAAAAAAAAAAAAAAAAACTCTTGAGAACCTATTAAAAAACTAATTCAAACCAGAATTTCTTGACTATACAAGAGCAAGATTTTTCAGACACAAAGATAATGAGGCAGAGCATCCGCCCTAAAGGAGTTTGAGGGGAATTATGTACCCAATTAATAGTAAACAAGGCAAGCCTAACATCAGCTCAGGGCACTGGGGGAATTCAGGGAAATGAGAAAGTCCTCAGCTGGCAGAGGGGTTAGGGAAAGGGTAGGTGCTACAGGAAAGAATTCGTGGAAGAAGCAATATTTGAGGTGGCCTCAAATATTATAAGAAGGATAAGATTTAGACAAGACTGGGCAGAGAAAGGAGGAAGAGAACCAGACAAGAAGCGCCTCCTGGAGGAAGGGCAATGGAGAGATTGAATGGAAGTCAAAGAAGGAAGAAAGACAGGAAGGAAGAGAGGAATTCCAGGCAGAGAAGGCTTTCACAAACGATTTCATTTGTGGAAGTAAATAGTGGGAGCTAGCCTTCACAACAGCGGAGAATAGAGGAGAAGGAAGGTCATCAGCTTCCCACCACCAGCACTGGGGTCCTGGGACAGATGATGGGAGGAGGCAGAAAGGCCTGAACTCAGCTAGAAAGAACAGAGAAATGAAGAGAACCAGTGGATGGGGCTGGGGAGGGGTGCTTCACTCTCTCTTTTGCTTGTTTTTCCAATTTAACAACTGGCCACAAATAGGAAATAAAGTGTATGAGTGCGTGTGTGTATAATTATACAGTTGACACAAAATACAATAGACAAATAATATATATAATTAACGTGTGACATATTTATGTGTATTATACATACGCTAACATATTTTTTTAAAGAATGAACACATTCTAGGTTTTGTTTATTAAACCCACACAAGCAGCAGGCACTGGAGAGCAAAAGGGCCGGGCCATGATGTATGATGAGGCTGTACCTTCCCTGATAAGATGAGACCCTAAGAACTTGGGTACCCCTCCTTGCCCACCTCTGAACTGAAGGGCTTCCCTGGCCAGAGGTAACTGGGCAAAGCCCTCCCTTCAGTGGCTTGCAGGAAAGGTCAAGTCTCAGGCTACCTAAAGGGGTGGTCAGGTTTGGTTTGAGTCTTCCTTAGGGCCCAGGACTCAGGGGCTGTGACATCAGCCCTGGAGGGCAGCAGTAAATTGCCCAGGCAGCCCAAGGTGGGGATGCAGAAAGGGAGAAGATGCTGTCCCACTTCCTGACAAGATAAACAAGATATAAGTCGAGAAATAAAAAGGTAAGCAGTATTGATTTCATCAAGGTGTCCAGAAAATAAAATAATGACAATAATAGAAAAGAGTAATGTCTTACACTATATAGTAGATATTCCTTTTATTAAATAAATTCTCAGTAATTCACAGGAGAAACCAAGCATCTTGAAAGTGACAGAGAAATGCATGCGAGAAGGAACCAACTTTCCCAAAACACAAGGTCTCTTCCCACTTTCAGGCCCCATACTGTCCATTGGGATGTTCCCCCATTACCCATCAGCCTTTGTAGATCTCTGCAGGGCAAGGGTCCTCTGACTTCCCCTGCCCAGTGAGGTGAGGCCCAGCTGAGACCCCAAGATGCCTTCTTCCTTTGTTTATTTGGTCTTTGACACCCCCAATCACTCTGAATTCTCACCTCCATTTCAACAAGGCCAAGCTCCTCTACTTCCCAATGGCAGGAAGGTTCCTCCAAAACCCCAGGTCCTTTCTCCGATGCCTCCCTGGAGCATGTCCTTGTACCTGTCCTCTCTCAATCTCTCCATCCCCAGAGCCTAGCTCAGTAAAACCTCTCTGACCTTGGTTAGAAATGTCCCTACCCTCCTCCACAGACAGCTACAAACCCTCACCCTGTCCAACTCATCCTTAAGTGTCTTGTGTTGAGCATTATGGAGAAATATAAATGGTGTCAACAGTCTCTTGAGGCCAACACCCATGTGTTCCTTTCTCAAGAATTATATAAGAGTAAGGCACCAGGCAGTTTTCAGGACACAGCAAGTGCTCAGTTTACTCAACTCTTGTAGCCTTTGCAACAGTCCTACAATAAACACCTAAGTTCACTGGGCCCTACCTATACAACTAGACAATAAGCGGCTAGCGGGAGCACCCCACATCTTTATGCTGCTTCATCTCTCGTGGGGCTAATGGTAGGGGGCTCAATAAATACACGGACAAAGGAAGAAATTATTCAGCCAGGAGATCAGTTATGTACATTATCAATCAATGTTCAAAGTCCGTGAGAATAAGGAACAAATTCAAGAACCTTTCTCTGGTGTAGATTTTCCTTCTAAAGACACTATTAGGGCAAACAACCTTTTATGCTTTAATCTTAGCTGACACTCACAGCTCAGAAGAATCTATTTGCTCCAAGGCACACTCCTGGCCCTGGGTGAGCACTGGGTTAGGGCAGGACTGACCAAGCTGGGGGAGGTTTAAGGGGTGCTTATACAGAGGGAGGGAGAGGTTAGGTGGGTGAGCTCATGTGTTCATTCACTAGTTCATGTATTATTTTGAACAACTGCCTTGGGTCAGGCACCAGGGAAGGCTCTGAGAATTCTGAAGTAAACTGGAGTCTTGGTCAAGCAGACTCTTAGGGTCTAGTGGGTCAAAATCTTGCCTGCTGCACCTCAGTCTTGTGGGAGCTCCCCCAACACATGAGCTTCTGCCTCCACCATAACTATATTAATCAGCAATAACATACGATGGCTCATAAGTGTCAGGGGGCAAAAATCACGGAAAAGGAGACAAAAGGAGGAAGCAAGAAATTTTCTTTCCAATATTTAAAAATCCCCACAAGATTAAAACAGTGAATCTATGCTCCATAAACATTATCACCTGCAGAAATAGCTTGTGAACATACAAAATAGAATTTAACGAAGCTATTTAAACTCCAAGTTCTTCCCACAAGGGTTTGAGGCAGGTTTCAAAACGTACGGGGCAAAGAAAAAAACCAGCGCAAAAAAGCTAAAATAAAATAGTAAGGTTATACAGAAAAAATGAATAAATACACATCAAGAAGAAACAAGAACTAAGCAAGAGCTACAGAGCAAAACTGGTGCTGACAGTAGTTAAGTGAGCTGAGAAACCATTTGCTCTGATTTTTTGGTTAGTATGTATTGTTTAAAAAAAACAAAACTTCATTTCTAAAAAACACTCCAATGGGTTATGTGTGTGGCTTAACTTCAACTTTGTGAAAAGAAAAGCTATACCTTTAAGAAATTCAACTCACAAACACCAGCTTTTGAAATCCAGGCTCAGCAAAGAGGAGCCAATAAAAATGCTGTAACTTGAAACCAACCCACACAGCACAAAAAGAAAGGAGAGAGGTCTGCCCCGGTCGCCCTCGACACACCCTTCGAGCTGGGTTCTAGAACAGCAGTGCCCAGTTTGCCAGACAAGAAGCTAATTGAGTTGAATGTCTGCTGCATAAGCTATAAAATAAGTACATAAAGAACAATATGAACATACAGCCCATCAGTTACATAAAAAGGCCTGACTGTCCGACGCCACACTGTGCACCAAACAAGCTCGGCGATTGTTCCCGCGGGCTGCACGGAGGAAGAATGAATAATTAGTGTCCTTGTGAATCAAGTGTCCACCAGGAAGAGAGCTCCATCCTGCAGCAGCAGCAGGCAGCACCCTCGGCCCTCCAGAGTCAAGCTGGGGTTTTTAAAGGTCTTGATTGACAATCAGGATGCAAGCCAACATATCCTTCAGCCAAATAAACCATCTCGCTGCACTGTGCCCATTGCTCATTCGCTGGAACACAAGCTTCTGCAAAGTTTCACCAACTGCTACTTTCCATTACCAGGAAATGTCATTGTCTCTCACTCATTTTTTTTTTCCATTGGCTAGGGATACAACTACTTCTGCTAAAGGGGGAGAGGTCATGACAAAAGCATCCATTTGAGATGTACGGACACAAAGAGGGCACAACACAGCATCATGTTCATAAACGTTTTTGTCCAGAGAGAGTTTGAGCAGAGGGGAATGAGAAGTAAATACTTTTTTTGGTTCTGGACAAAACCCATTGAATGGCAAGTGTCTGATGCACAAGACAGTCTGCAACATAAGCAACAGAAAGCAACTAGATGACCGCAAACTCAATCATAGATCCGACTCACAACTCTGCTCTCTCGAAAATTTCATCACGCTTAGCAAATCATTAACATATCTGGGGCTTACTTTTTCTATCTGTAAAACAGGGATAATAAGTGTTTGCATCTCACACCCACACCCCCACTCCAAGTTCAGGGCTGTTGAGAGAATGAAATGAGATTACATGTATGAATTGCATCCAACACAGACATGATTCTATAATTTCATCTATTTGGAAACTTGGAAAATGCCAGGCGCAATCCCACATCCCCTGAGTGTTTATTGCTTGCTTAGCACCAAGAAAAGTGCTGAGGGGATACAGACAATTAAAAGGCACAGTTCCTGACTGTGAAGAACTTGTGGACTAGTCAGGAAGGGTATGTAAGCTCAGAGCTACAGAAAAACCAGGCGTGGCTGGTTGGAGATAAAAAGTCTCAATGCTTTCTTTTTCCCCACCTCACTTAAATCTTCTGCACTCAAGAAAATCTACTGGGTTCTCTCAAGATGGCTTACAGCCCTAAGAACAATAACAACAGAATGGATAAGTGGCATCACACCAGCACCCAGAGGTATCCTCGGAGACAGAGTTGAGAGGAATTCCCTCTCTGCCCTTCAGTTACTCTGAGTTCAAATCAGAGGAGTACAGCAGCCCCAGAGGAAATTGTGTCTAGAGGGACAAAAAGAACTTGCTCCCAGTCCTCAACTGAACTGTGCCCTTTTTTTGAATCAGAGACTCACTCTGTCACCTAGGCTGGAGTGCAGTGTCATGATTACGGCTCATGGCAACCTCCATCTCCTGGGCTCAGGCAATGCTTCCACCTCAGCCTCCCAAATAGCTGTGACTATAGGCACGCACCACAACATCTGCTGAATTATTTTACTTTTTGTAAGGACAAGATCTCACTATGTTGTCCAGCCTGGTCTTGAACTCCTGACATCAAGCAATCCTCCTATCTCAACCTCCCAACGTGTTGGGATTACAGGTGTGAGCCACCATGCTCCAGCCTGTAATCCCAGCACTATGTGTGGTTGAGGCAAGAAGATTGCTTGAGCCTGTGGGTTTGAGACTACCCTGGGCAACTTGGTGAACCCTCGTCTCTACAATAAATCACAGGCGTGGTGGTGTGCGTCTGTAGTTCCAGCTACTTGAAACGCTGAGGTGGAAGGATCGCCAGAGCCTAGCAGATCGAGGCTGCAGTGGCTGTGAGCATGTCACTGGCTCCAGCCTGGGCAACAGAGTGAGATTCCTACTTCAAAAAAAAAAAAAGAAGAAGATAAGAGTCAGCATGCAGAGCTTAGGAGAACCTAGTTCAGGAATCTCCAAGGGTCTGAGTCCAGAGCCCAAGAAGTTTGGAATCCAAATTGTAAAATTACTAATTAATAATGGGTTCCTATATACCAGGCACAGCACTAACCCTTTATACACATTTTTTTTTTTAATCTGATGCTCAAAGCAACCCTAAGAGAGAAGTGATTTTCTTATCTCTACCTTACAGATGAGGTGAAGGATTTCATAAGGTTAAGTAACTGGCTCAAAGTCTGCATAGTGGTAAACCCAGACTGGAACCCACACCTGTTAATTTCCAACCCATGCTGATTCTTATCATATCCTGATGATTATATTAGTCTGGCCTATGCCTGTTCTCCACTTTGCTGTCCATTTCTGGAAAACTACTCACCTACACTGTTTTCTTTGCAGAAGGACAAAAAAACACTATGAATCCCCCACTACATAAGCCCGTTAAATCCACAGTTGACAGAGAAGTGTCATCTGAAGCACAAAGTCCCACAACTTTATGTTCTTCTCCAAGGAAATATTTTCTCCTAAAAGGTTTGGAGAAGGTGTGACAGATCTAGAATAGACTAGAAAGTTCTGATAATTTGAGTGGTTAATTAAAATATATTCAACTTTACTAGCAATAAGAGAATTAAGTAATATGTTCACTTTCCATCCATTGAATGAGCAAATGCTTTTAAAATGGCAATCTTTAATACTAGCAAACCTTCTAGAAAGTAACCTGACATGTTTCAAGAACTCTGCCTAACTCACAGTTGTAAAGATTTTTTTTACCATGTTTTCTTCTAGAAGACTTACTTTTAGCTTTTCCATGTAAATCTGTGATCCATATTGAGTTAATGTAAGGTAAGGATTTAAATGGATCTCTCTCTCTCTCTCTCTCTCTCTTTTTTTTTTTTTTTTGCATGTAGATATCCAATTGTCCTAGCACTACTTGTTGAAAAGACTACTGAACTGAATTGCTTTTAAATTGCTTTGGCACTTTTGTAGGAAAATCCATTGACAATAATCTAGTGGTTTATCTCTAGACTCCATTCTGTACTGCTGATTTATGCTTATAGCATTGTCTATCCTTACATGACTAACACACTGTCTTGATTATTGTAGCTTTGTAGTAAGTTTTAAAACCAAGAAGTATAAAACCTTTAACTTTTTTTTCTTTTCAAGATTGTTTTGTTTATTCTGGGTCTTCTGCATTTCTGTATAAATGTTAGGAACAGCTTGTCAATTTCTACAACAAAAAAAAACATGCTGGGACTTTTATATAATTACACTAATCTACACATAATTTTAGGCAGAATTAACAATGTTGAGTCTTCCAATTCATGACATGGGACATCTCTCCATTTCTTTGGGTCTCTAATTTTTCTCAGCAATGTCTTATAGAGGTCAATGTACAAGTCTTACACTTATTTTGTTACATTTATTCCTAAGCATTTTAATCTTTGAATCTATTATGAATGAAATTGCTTTCTTCATGTGATCTTCAGAATGCTTGTTACCAGTGTATAAGAATACAATTGATTTTTGTATATTGATCTTATATCTTGTAACCTTGTTAAACTCTGTAGGTTTATGTTTTGGGGGTATGGGAGTATGTGTGTGCATCCCTTAATGTTTTCTACTACAGGCTTAATTCATCTACCAATAAAAAGTTTTACTTCTTCCTTTATAATCTGAGTGCATTTAGTTTCCGAATATGCGGTTTAATTTTAAATAGCAGTAGCAAGAGTGAACATTCTTGCCTGGTTCCAGATCCTAGAAAGAAGTCCTACTCATAATCTGCATAAAGAAGTCGTCTGCCCAAACAGAACTGGATAAATATTTTCTTACATTGATGAACCATGATAACACACAAATGAAAAACATATTTATGAACTTAAAAAAAAATCAGTGTGCTTTAAATCAAGAACAGAGAATCAAAAATGTCATCTAATAGTAAAGCATATAAAATTCCTAATAACAAATATCTGAAAAAGCATCACCATCTCACGCAATAATTGCCTGAAGTGGAGAGAAAGTGGCAGAAGGGAGAGCAGACAAGGGCAGTTGAGGGAGCTGCCATTACTGTCAGCCTCTGAACAGCTCCAGGTCAGCTCGGCTGTGCAAGACCAGGAGCTTGGTCCCGGAGTAGAGGGCTGGGAGGGACTGATGGGACTGGGACACTAGCAATCTGGCCCCAAGTTTCTCCCTCTTACCACTGGAGTCAGCTGGGTGAAAACCGGCAGGGGTCTGGAAGACAAGGAGCCTCCAGTGGGAGCTCTCACTCAGCAATTTTCACACAACAGTCTCTTATCTTAACAAAGCAGCCGAACTTCTTTTTAAAAACTTGGTTCCCGGATGGAAACAATCGGGCAGTATCCAGCACTGTTTGAAAGAACATACTGGTTCCAAAGACCTTGTTTTCCCTGAAAGGTGAAAGTTTAGATGCTCCAGCAAGAGGCACAGCTGGGGTTCAGAATCTGACTTTCAGAGGAAACAGCCACCTCTGACGCATCCTCACACACTATCCTGTACACAACTTCTAGCCGGGAGCATAGCACCTGCCTAGAATGACTACTGTGTACACAATGAGACAAGTCTGCAGACAATGGTTGAATACTTACTGTGTATAGAACCCAGTGACCAAAGTGTATAGTTAGCTATTTTTAATTTTATATATTTTACTGCACCATGCAATAAATCTAAGAGGGAAGGATGAGTACATGAATAAATTAGACATTACAATTTCATAGAAAATCATTTTGTTTTAAAAAATAACCCCCTCGAGGAACTTAAATATAGCTGGGAAGAGGGATGAAGTTGAGAATATGGACAGAAATAGAGTTCATTTCTCTAATTTTACGTAAGTTCTAATTTCCTGGTGTCCCAGAGTAGTGAATAGCATCAATCTCTTAGCTTCCCCAAGAACTAGAATCAATGTCAGCTTGGGGTGGACCTCCATGAACATTCTACCATATTTTACAATACTTACAATAACACTTTGGGTCTCTTCCTAGATCTCACATCCTCTGCACCCTCCCCCCAACAACTGTAATTCTTGCTTCCACAGCCCCTGTGCCTGAGACATAACAGGTACCAAGGAAATGCATCCTCTTCCTCTCCTCTGCCAGTGGTATTCTGGACAAGAAAACCTGACATGGGACATATCCCCAATGCA
Source organism: Carlito syrichta (assembly GCF_000164805.1). Classification (NCBI taxonomy): domain Eukaryota; kingdom Metazoa; phylum Chordata; class Mammalia; order Primates; family Tarsiidae; genus Carlito; species Carlito syrichta. The sequence continues at coordinate 211,434 of NW_007249323.1, read as the reverse complement.
GCTCAGCTCAGGTCATACAACACTGGTGCACATCCCAGCCCCTCACCTGTTCCCATCTGCAGTTTGGTTCACTAGCAGAACAGTCTGGAGGAAGAATAAATTATCCACATAAAGGAAACACCTGCTCCCCTTTCCTCCTGCATGGCGCAACTATATAGAAAGCATCTCTAGCTGTAGGCGAAAAGGTAAAGAGGCTCGGGTCTTTTAGAAGGTCCCAGCAACCCTACGGCACAGCAGCTAGAAGCCTCTGGAAAATGCCTCCTGAGGCCTCGTGACAACCTTGTGATGTAGGCGGCCTGTAAAGTGGGAACGTTTAATAGGCAAGGAAATCACAGCTCAGAAGTCAAGTAACTACCCAAGATCGAAAAGCTAGCAAGCGTTGGCCACTTTGGCTTCCCATCTAGAAAAGACCCTGAGCCTCTACACACAAGTCTTCCAGATCTGATTTGTCATTAAACCTGTCCTAAAGCACTCAGGGAGATGGCCTAATTAGCAAGGTGAGGGGAACCAAGGACAGTTACTCTGCTCTCTCTTCTTCACTGTCACTGTCACTGTCAAGGGCGAGGTGTGCTGGGGGAATGGTAACTGCAAAACAAGTAGAAATAGACATCTGGAGAAAAATAAATACTGGACAATGACCTGTTAAGAATGCTGTCTTGAAATATAAAAACTACAAGTAAAATTGGAGCTAGGTTTGAATTCCTTTTTTAGTTCACTTGTCCTGTAGTCTATATAACACGTAATCAGGACATGCTCCAAAGAGTACCCCAATAAGCTTTGAAAAGAGTGGTCATTAAATAAAATCATGAGATAATTGCATGGTTCTCTGGGTTGGGTGCTGCTAATATGGATGATAATTTTATCTGTACAACCACATGGATATCAGAGGGAGGGAGGGCACTCCTGACACAAAGGTTCCTTCAGCAGAGCCCCACTGCACCTCATTCTGCAGGGGAGCACAGCTGGGGAACACTCCCAGTCCGTTCCTGGAAGAAGCACTGGCCCTCCTCAGCTATATGCCTTCTTTGTCTTTTTCCCAGTTAAGACTCCACAGGTAAGGTTCCGTCCCATCCACTTCTGTTGGACACCTGTGCAGATGCTGAGGATGGGAAGCTTTGAATAAATTATCTGAGCCCTCCCTCGCCCTGGCAGTTGTGACAGTGTGGACACAACACACTATCCCATCCCCCCCAGCTGGCAATGAGTATGTGCATTATGTACATAATGGTTCTTTCGAAATAATTATTTCAGTAATTGTATCTACACGTGCGTGCGAGAGGATCTATACTTCAATTGACAGAGGACCAGGGTGTGACAAATTAGACCTTCAGTTTCTTTACAGTCGAGGCAGAGTAGTTAAGGAGAAGAGGAGAAAAAGGAGAAGCGGAAAGAAAGGGGGTGGAAGGGGTGGGAGAGGGGAGGTGGACAGAGGAAGAGAAAGTGGGTCAAGTGAGAAGAGTGTGCTCCCCTGTGTGTGCTACCCAAAATTCCTTATCAACATGCAGCCCATTAATATAGGGCCACAGGTTCCACACAGGTTGATCGGTAGTTTTCAAATACATGAAATAGGACCTGGGTGTTTTCTGGAGAGCCATAGCCACGTTTCATCTTTTCCATAATCATTAATTGAGCAACTATGAAGTTCCTAGCAGCATGGAAGTCTAAAAATAAAGGTCACAATCCTCCAGAAGAGCTCGCAGCTCAGGGTTCTAGATCATCTGCTATAATCAGTAGAATTCTGATGAAAAATTGTGTGTGGCTGGGCACAGTGGCTCCAGCCTGTAATCCCAGCACTCTGGGAGGCCGAGGCGAGAGGACTGCCTGAGCTCAGGGGTTTGAGGCCAGCCTGGGCAACTTGGTGAGCCCTCGTCTCTACGATATGTCAAAAAATTAGCCAGGCATGGTAGCATGTAGTTCTGGCTACTTGGGAGGCCGAGGCAGAAGGATCACCTGAACCCAGCAGATGGATGCTGGGGTAACTGTGAGCATGCCACTGAGCTCCAGCATGGGCGACAGAGTGAGACTCTGTCTCAAAAAAAAAAAGAAAGAAAGAAAGAAAAACTGTGTGTATGTACATACTGGGAAAACCAGGGAGCAGAGTCTGTGTTATATAAAAAAGGAGGACGTCTGCATCTAAGTCAAGACAAGACAGTGCAAACTGTGGTCTGTGATATTCCCAGTATACAAAGGCACAGTCCCTGAAGCCCCAGAGAGTGTGAAGTCCCCAAAAACATACCGAAACAGCCAGTCTCCACAAGGCTCAATGTGTAGCTTGGGCACTGCTCAAAAAGAGCGCCACAGAGATGCTACTGACTAGGGAACTCTATCTTGACGCTAAACTTTGGGCTTCATTTCCTGAGACTAATTTCCTCCCACAGTGGCATATAAATTTTGCATTTGCCAACTGGATGAGAAGCCATCAGGTGGGGAATAACCTACTCAGCATAGCTGGGGCTTATTAACTTTGAAAAGATTGGTACAGTGGTTAAGAGGAGAGACTCTGAAGTCAGATTGTCTGCATTCAAATTCCAGCTTTTTCATTTACTGTCTTTGGGATTTGACCTCCATGCACCTCAGTTTGCCCAGTCTCTTAAAGAGGAACGTGATAGTACCTATCTCAGAGGATAATTAGGCGAATGAAAACAAGTTCATCTACATAAACGAAGAGTTATAAAAATGTCATGATGATGAAGGAGCTTATGGATATTGTTTCCTCAATGCACACGTATGAAAACATGAAGATTCTTAAGCCCTTTTTCCTCTTTTGATCCTCCTACTAAACTCACAGACGATCTTAGCTGCAAAAAATATACCTATTTAGCCAGCGCCATAAAATCAGTAAGTGGTAGATTAGAAGGCAGAGCTCTTGACCCCCAGTGGTCATCCTGGCACTGTTGTCTCTGCTCCCACGAGAAACAGGGCTTTCCTGTGATGCGAACTGAACTTGACCCTGACTGGAGAGTCACAGTAGCAGTGCTCCCTGGCTCACCTGCTAGGATTCTTAAGTTATTTATTAACTTCCTGCCTTTAGTGGCACTGTTCTGATGTGCCACAGAAAAACAACAAAGACATAGGTTCCCTCACAACAATGACTCCAGTCCACATGACCAAATGGAATCCAAAGACATAAGCCACGAATGAAATGAGAGGCAGCTCACAAGTCCACCCAGAGCCACTCCATTTTAGGACACAGATGACTATTGTGAACCCAGTACTGCCTGTGCACCTTAGATACCTCACGAGAAGATGAGGGGTAACCTACTTCCATCCCAAAGAGATTCTAACTACCTGAGAGCCAGGTAGATGAGGTTCTAAATTACCAAATGTATGCTGAGGGAACTCCCAATGCTGATCTCATCTGTGCTCCCACTTTACAGACGAAAAGACTGAGAAACTCAACTCTTACAAAGGTTAACTCTCGTCTATGTTCACATCATGATGCAATTATGAACAAAAATATTTCCCAGTTATCATTCTTTACACGCTTTCACATATATCATGTCAATGTGAGCCAATTAAGCATTTTTTAAGGGTTCAGAAAGGTTTAGGAATGAGACCAGGGCCACTGGACAAGAAGGTGATGAGACGGAGGCCAGAATTCAAAACTCTGTACTCATTTTCATATAAGAAAGGGCAAATCACTGAGCTCAAAGAATCAAGTGCCACTAAAGGTATATATATCTCAGGTCAGCCCCGGTGGCTCACACCTATAATCCCAGCACTTTGGGAGGCTGAGGCAGGAGAACTGCTTGAGCCCAGGGGTTTGAGACCAGCCTGGGCAATATAGTAAGACCTCATCTCTACAAAATATTTAAAAATTAGCCAGGCGTGACTGTGCACACCTATAGTTGCAGCTATTCGAAAGACTGAGGAGGAAGGATCACCTGAGCCTAGGAGTTCGAGGCTGTGGTGAGCTGTGATCATGCCACAGTACTCCAGCCTGGGTGACAGGGCGATACCCCAACTCAAAAAAAAGAAAAGCATCTAAGACATTCCTACTCATGCCTCATCATGCAGGGGCCCTTGAAAAGCAAGGTGTAGCTGGGCTGGGTGGCTCAGCCTGTAATCCCAGCATTTGGGAGGCCAAGGTGAGTGGACTGCCTGAGTCCGTGGGTTTAAGACCAGACTGGGCAACTGGGCAAGACCTTGTCTCTACAACAAATCAAAAATGAGCCGGGCATGGTAGTGCATGCCTATAGTTCTGGCTACTTGGAAGATGAAGGTGGAAGGATCACCAGAACCCAGCAGGTCGGCGCTGGGGTGGCGGTTGAGTGTGCCACTGTGCTCCAGACTGGGCTATGGAGTGAGACTCCAACTCAAAAAAAGAAAGAAAAGAAAAGAAAAGAAAAGAAAAGGTGCCCCACAAAGGATCTGGCTTTGGACAGCAACAGCAAAGTGGATAAAACAAACAGGAGCTCTGCTTCCTGTAGGGCTGGACAGCAGCTGGACCCACGACCCCCAGTTTAAGGGCAGACAGGCTGGTAGATAGGCCACAGTCAAGGCTAAACAAAACATGCAGGGAGGCACAGAGTCCCAAAGGGCTGCAAGCTCTTCCTTTGCCCTAAAGCCCTTTCTCTGCCGCCAGCAGCAGCTGCTGAAGTCAGGGCAGACTGGATGCTCGATGTACCCTCCTGGGTCCCAGCTTGACCTTTGGACTACTGTCACCTTCAAACTGTTCACAATTAATTTCTTTAAGTTAATGTATACCCAAGGTCACAACAAAAATCGTAATACTATGAATATATTTTAATTTGGGGAAATGGCACTCATGGTCCCACAGCCTTAACAAGCCAAGGGTTCCCAGTTGCCTGGGTTCCCTTCTCGCCCTCTTAAAGCTGCAGCCATGATCATGAAATAGGCACTACTTTGTATTATACTTTTTTTCATATAACCACATTTCCTCTCTCACCCCAAGCATGTCTAATGACCCTGGCAAGTTCTCACTCCAAAGACTTCTTTTAGGGTGTTTTGATTTCATCATTAATGCAGACAACTGATCTCAAATAGGCTCCCTGACATGTCTGACTTGTAACTCACAAGGTCTGAGATCATGGTTTGGGTGAGAAGGAGAACGCTTTGGGGATGAGAGAAGAAGAAGAAGAAAGGAAAAACAACTGTGCCTTTCTTCTCAGGAGACAAAGTGCTGTTAGAGACTGAAGCTGTGGATGCCACCGTGGGTGGGTAGGGCCGGGGACTGCCTACAGCTTTTAGGCGATATGGCTATGATGTCGCCACAAGGATGAGCCACTCTCCACACCCCCACAGCACCAGCATCCTGAGAGTTCAAGAAGATTACTGTAGAGCAAGAAGTGCCCCGAGTGTGTGTGTGTGCGTGTGCATGTGCGTGTGCGTGTGTGTGTGTGTGTGTAATAGTTTTTTTGAATGGGCGTCTCTGTCACCCAGGCTGGAGTGCAGTGGCATGCTCATGGCCGCCGCAGCCTCGACCTGTTGGGCTCAGGCGATCCTTCCACCTCAGCCTTCCAAGTAGCTGGAACTATAGGCACACACCGCCATGCCCAGCTTTTTTGATTTATTGTAGAGATGAGATCTCACCAAGTTGTCCAGAATGATCTCAAACCCTTGAACTCAGGCAATCCTCTGGCCTCAGCCTCCCAAGTACTGGGATTACAGGCTTGAGTCACTATGTCCAGCTCGAGTATATTTCATGAAAACCAGATCATGTCACCCCCTCATCCATACTTTCCCACCTAAAACCTTTGCCATTTGGCTCTACATGGATGGAGTGGTTTACACTCCACAGCATGGCACCCGGCACCCCATGACCTGCCACTGCCTCCCACTTCACCCTTTACCTGCTGCCCTTTCCCGGACCCCAGGCCCTGAGCTCCAACCACCAAGTCCCTGCATACCAGGTCACCTGCTCTCTGGGCTTCTCCACCACTAATCCCAGGACATATGAGAAACTGTCCCTGCCCTCAAAGAGCACACTCACAACCAGGGTAAGAGAACAAAGACTTTGAGTGTATGTTTATCAGATGAAAACCAGCAAGTCATTTCTTTATCTAGGAAGTAATTTTTTTCAACTCATCATTTCAGATGGTTTAAAACTGGGCCAACATATTACAAAATAAGAGTACTTTTAAAACTTTCTTGTTTTACTGTGAAACACAACATACACAGATAACAGGGCATAATTCATAAATGTACTGTTTAAATGAAGGATTATAAAGTGAATGCTCATATAGGTAACAAATTTAAAAGAAAACATTGCATAGGATAGGAAAAAATATTTGCCAACTGTATATCTGCCAAAGGCCTAGCATCCAGGATCTACAAGGAACTCAAACGTGTCAAAAGGAAAACAACAAACAGCCCCATTAAAAAGTGGACAAAAGACATAAATAGACACTTCTCAAAAGAAGATATTCGGGCAGCCAACAGGCACATGAAAAGTGCTCAGCTTCACTAATCATCAGAGAAATGCAAATCAAAACCACACTGAGATACTACCTAACCCCAGTAAGAACGGCCATTATCAATAAAACAAAAAACAACAGATGCTGGAGAGGATGCAGGGAATAGGGAAAGCATCTACACTGCTGGTGGTGCAAACTAGTTCAACCTCTATGGAAAACAGTATGGCAATTTCTAAAAGAACTAGACACTGACCTTCCATATGACCCAGAAATTCCCCCACTGGGAATATACCTGGAGGAACTCAAATCATTCTACAAAAAAGATACCTGCACACAGGTGTTTATTGCAGCACTATTCACAATAGCAAAAACATGGAACCAACTGTGTTACCCATAGAAACTGGACTGGATTAAAAAATGTGGTACATATACATTATGGAATATTATGCAGCCATAAAGAAAGACAAACATATGGACTTCACAGTAACTTGTATGGATTTAGAGTCTATAATACTCAGTGATTACTCACAAACAAAGAACAAAGTACCATATGTTCTCAATCATAAGCAGACCCTGAACATTTACCATAATACTATAAGAAAGGGATTGGCAGTAACAGGATACTGCCGGGATGGGGGGAGGGGAATACAACATCAATAAGGGTACCTGAACTCAAACCAGGCAAAGTGGGGGCCAAAGGGAGGCCCAAACTTTACCTGCATTATGTCCACTTGTATACTAATCCTGAATTGCACCCCACATCTTTAAAATAAAAAAAAGAAAAATCAATAAGACAGTACGTACACACACACACACACACACACACACTCCCTTCTACACAAGCACCAGTGATAACAATACAACCACGTAGCCACCCAGTCATCACCACTACGAGAGGAAGATGCAATCCTCTCTCTCTCTCTCTCTCTCTCTTTCCCTCCCTCCTTCCCTCTCTCTGAGACAGGGTTTCACTCTGTTGCCCAGGCTGGAACAAGGTGATATGATCACAGTACACTGCAGCTTAAAAATCCTGGGCTCAAGTGATCCTCTCACCTCAGCATCCTGAGTAGCTGGAACTACGTGTACGTGTTCTCATGCTCATCTACTGTTTTTATCTGGTTTCTGTAGGAATAGGGTCTTGCTATGTTGCTCAGGTTGGTCTCAAACTCCTGTCTTCAAGTGATCCTCCTGCCCTGGTCTCCCAAGGCTGATTACAGGTACTAAGCAACTGTATCTGGCCAGACTTTTCTCTTAATTGGCTCATAATTTGCACCACTCTCAATACTCTACTGCTTATATTTCAGTCGACATACATTCCAGATTTTCCAGGACAATTCTCTTGTCTCCATAAATCATAAAAGGTATCCCAGATTCCTATAGATCTCTCAGACTTACTGTTCAACCAGAAAACAACAAAAACAAACCCTGAATATATGATAAGCCCTAACTTGAGGCTCAAAATTTATTTGCTGTTACTCTAGTCTACATTTTGTGTCTGCTTTCTATTCATGGTTCTCTTGTAAAACCTAAGAGGACTCAGTTGCTTCATATTGGTCCCCAAGTCCATACTAAGCTGACTCACACAGATTTTCTCATTTCTATCACTAAGCATGATAAAGGTTACAAGTATTTCCAGTGCAATTGTAAATTGCATCTGCACACCCAAGCTTGTGAGTGCCTGCGGACAATTTCACACTACTCTGGTTCAATGTCTCCCTGTTGCCCCCTAAGCTGGAGAAACCCACTGATACTGAACCTCGTCTAACAGCAAAGAAAATTATGAGTTCCATGAGAGTGCAGAGGGGAGCACGCCCAAGGAAGACACAGACAGAGGGCAGTTCTGAGGGGCTGGACTTGACTGATCCTCTTAAACTCCAAGAGTTTTCATCTCCCAAGGAGTTAGATGCCCTGACTCTGGATCATTAGCACCACCACTGATCTCCAAAACAGACATGTCCCCAGAGAGGTCCCAAAACCTTAATTCCTCAACTTTATTTTTCATCTCTGAAAAAAAAAATTCCAGTGTCCTTTCAAAAAGCTTAATGAGATTTGGCCATGTGACAACTGTTCAAAACCTATCTATTCTTTGTAAAAATATTAGCAGTGGTTCTACAGACAATGTTTGTGACCTCAAATTTACTGGATGCAGGATGTAAAGCCTAGAGAAAGGAGTTTTAGTGGACATGTTAGAAAGATTGTGTACATAGAGATACATTCTGAATCGAGATACACTCTGGGGCACACCAGCCCCCATGGATGGAAAGTAAGCATGCAATTTCATTCTCTCAAGAGTTCAGGACAAAGGTTACAAGTAAAAGGTGTTTAATGGTTATTGGATACAACCACCCACATATACGAAAAGTAATGAGAGCATGTCTCCCAATTTCCTACAGGTTTTCTGCCAAATTCCTGCCTCCTTCCTAAGAAGACAGAATCAGCAGTGTTTTCTTTGCCATCCAGATATACCCCATGTCATTATAAACAAACGCCGCTTTCTTTGCAGCTAATAACCACAATGTGTGGGTAAGAAACCTCTCCAGTATAAATCCGTGGGGACAAGGCTGCATTGTGGGCATTAAATAATTATAACAATCTGACATGAGTCAGAGGATTGTTTTTCAATGGCCCTGTTGCACTTCAAACTTTAAAGTCAACCCCAAGTCCTCTTTTCTGGCACTCCATCCATGTGCTGGGCTATTGTGAAACAATTCTCATTCTTTAGAGTTTGGTCCCATTGCAAGGAGCTGGCAACGTGGGCACTCATGAAATATTAACACATTAACATTGATTTTTTGTATAAGTGTGGCCAACAGTGGATCAATTATACCACTATGAAAAGCTTTTCATAATTCATTTGAGGGGCATCAAGATCTCATTTCTGGACAGCACACGGGTGATGAAGTCGACAGTTTTGAAGAGGTCGGCGCTCACAGGCACAGAATACATTAAATGTGATAGATGGCATAAACATTCCGTTCACACAAGAGGGAAAATGTTTACATCTGGCAAAATGATTAAAACAGGGCATAACAGAACAACAAGTTGGGAATTAAGTCCACGCCAGTCTCCCTCCATAATAAACAAGAATAGGAAAATCCCAAATGCTGGCAACTGACTCTCCCTCTGGCTGGCCACTCTGTGTTTATCCCCATCTCCCTCACAAGTAAAACTGGCTAGCTTCTGGATGTTAGAAGAACTGTTTCAAGCTATCCGTCCTCTGAAGTGCCTTTATGCCAAGAACATCCGTAGTTTATTATAAATTCTGGTTTCGAAGGGGTGAGATAGTATCAATGTGGCAGGGAGTATAATTCAGTCCAAGCAGGAAAAAACCTGAAAGAAAAGAGTCTCCCGGCTAGTGTGAGTCCAAGCAGTACCCAGTGTGAGGTTCTGCTGACAGGCAGCTAGGGAACAAGAGAGACACTACTCTTTTTTTTCCCCTGGAGTCTTACTCTGTCACCCAGGCTAGAGTGCAATGGCATACTCACAGCCATTGTACTCTCAACCTGTTGGGCTCCGGCCATCCTTCTACCTCAGCCTTGCATGTACCTGGAACCACAGACACGTGCCACCACGTCTGGTTAATTTTGTTTTTGTAGAGATGAGGTCTCGCCAAGCAGCCCAGGCTGGTCTTGAACCCCTGGGCTCAGGCAATCCTATCACCTCTGCCTCCCAAAGTACTAGGATTACAGGCGTGAGCCACTGCACCCAGCCACTACACTTTAATTGTGCAATGTGTATAAATCTCACAAAAGCTTTGAGGGACCTTGTCATCAGATGTGGGAATAGATACTATTCCAAGCAAGCAGGCCTCTTGGCCATGCTCCCTGGTGGTCCAGAGAGGGCATCTTGAAGGAGAGGGAGGGGTCCAGCAGTTCTAGGCTCTACACTTTCTCATTATAACACTGTAGTGACCTGTGTCCCATTTTTGTCCCCTCCACCCAGCCGTGACCATCTTAAGAGCAGGAGCCAGGTCATATTCATTTGAGATTCTTTTCCCTGGCACTGGAGATCTGCACAAAAGATGTGGTGAATGAATGGCCACAGGGTGTAAATTCTCCCTCCCACTATGGAAGTCTTGTACCTGGCTTGTTTGGAGAAACTAAACTCATCCTCTTTCTTGTACTGGTCCATGGCATCACCAGGAGGAAAAAAGGTCACCTCCCAAAACTGTCTTCCTGATCTCTGGGAAATAAGGGCCCAATGTGGAAATACCTCTAATTAGCTGACAAATACTTTCAGTTACTTTGGGCTTATAAGCTGTTAGGAATCCCAAAAAAGGGCCGAGGTGAGTTTAACTGTTAAGCCAACCCTGAAATCCCCTGGAAAATAAAAGTGCAGAAGAAAGGTGGCTTCCGGGGCAGATGACCAATGATTTTGGCTCAAGTGTCCTGAAAACTGGACCATGTATGAGAGAACCATTCTTAGAAGGCTTTTCTAAAAAACTACAGGATTTCCAGAGGGACTGTGGTCGCAGACTCTGGAAAGAGAGTATTGGCAAGGTGGGATGTGGGTGCAATGGTATTAGGTTGATTTTAAAAACCACCCAAAGGCAGTTAGGTACAAAGGGGGCTGGTTCTCAAGCCCCTGGCTGCCCAACAGAAGAGAGGACAGGGCAGTCCCCAGCAGGGTAGGGGCCCTGCCTGGGTTTCTAAGAACCCCTGGGCTTCTAAAAACATAATACAACTTCAGTCACGGGCAAATCAAAACCTGAAGTGCTATAACATGCAATTTAAAAAGATGAGGTTCAAGTCATATTTATGATCTTAACTCACTGCCTTCCTTCTTTCCTCTGAGCCATGAAGTAACAGGAAAGAATTCATTGATCTTTACCTCAAGCAACAACTTACATGTTAGTGCGGTCAACACCTGCTCTCTTATGGTCCCCATTGCTAAAAACACAAGCAATTTCTTATCTGGCACCGTCCATATTCTAAATAAGATGTAAGCAACATATACATACACAAATACCCTTGAAAACTGATGAACACCTATACTTCTGCCTAGATTACAATTTTGTCCAATCATTACCCAATCATTGAAACTGCTTATTACTTGGTTACATTCTGCTGAATTTCTCACCTGGAACACTTGTTACCAGGAGCATGACATCACGTCCAAGCACAGTTTTAATTAAGAAAGAAGGCCAACACACACACGGCCACACAAGTGTGTTTTATATTTTTGCAGCTTGGGTCCATTACATTTCTGCGACCTCTTCTCCAGATTCCTCCACTTAATATTCATATTTTCTGAATTATTATAAACATCCCACAATCAAGTACAAATGAAAAATGCTGAAGAACAAAAACCAAATGGAAACAGCTGGAGCAGGGAGATTATTATTTATTCCAGAGGCAGCTGGGGGCCCTCCATTGCAAATGAGGGCCATGGTTAGTGATCTGGGAGGGAAGGAGGGAAGGAGGGAAGAAGGGAAGGAAGGAAGGAAGGAAAGATGGAAGGAAAAGGAAGGAAATGGAAGGAAAAGGAAGGAAGGAAGGAGGGGAGGAAGGGAGATGAGAAGGGAGGAAGGGAGGCTTCTCCGTTCCAGCAGGCCTATCTTCCAGCCCAGGAGAAGAGAGAACTGAAGCACAGCTTCAGTTTTAAACTTGCCCTCTCTGGGATTTGGGGACAGGGGCTCTGGAGCCCACAGAATGAAATCACCCCTTATCTATAAACAAAGCCCAGCTTTGATGTTGGCCAGCTTGCCTGCTTCTTTCCCTTTTCAGCTGTGTCTTATCAGCCCCAACATCTCCATTAAGCACTTAGTCAGCAACCATTATGGGGCCCAGTTCTGCACTGGGTGCCTGTTCTGAGAATAATGAAAGAAAAACGCATGTGCCTTGCCCACGTGGAGGCGGCACTCACTGATGGGCGCACAGGCACACACAGCCAGTGCTTCGGAACCCTGGAGGGTGGCTGGTCTTAAGACCAGAATTCCTGGCTCTCTCATTCACCAGGTGACAGACTTCCTAGCCTGTCTAAACCTCTTGCCCTTGCTGCTGTTGGGGGATTAAATGAGGTGCCATACGCATAAGTTCTCAAATGCTATCATACTCCTTGTTTATTTGATTTCTGAGCTCTGGTCTTCCCCTCCCTGACACTAGGGCAGAGCCCTGGCAGCCATGACAGAAACAAGTCCTTCAGGCTCCCTGAAACCATGGGTGTCTCCCCAGCCCTGAAGGGTGTAGCCCATGGCCCTTCCATGCAGAGTTCCTTGGCCAGGCCAGCAGTGCCGCCAGAGCCCCCTCACACACTCTTACACTGGGTCCTACAATCTTCTTTTTCTTTTTTTTTTTTT